>NC_141027.1:76277500-76287500 GCF_052040795.2 Danio rerio
AATTTAAAAACCACTGCCTTCATACTTTCTTCATCTCGGGAGGCTTTTTCAGTTCATTCAATTTGCTTTTGTATAATGTTATTATTATTAGCAGTATTATTATTATATCCATATTTATATTTGTCTTATTAAAAACAAGCTTAGATTTGTCCACCTGTCAGGTTTTAGACCATATGGGGCACAGCAGGTGTATTTGGAAATAACTCAGTATTTTGACCACACTTTGTTATTATTAATCATTTATTCGCTTGCTGGAAATTAGAACTGAATTTAGAAATAGTTTTGAAACAAATCTTTGCGCTTAGCAAACGAAGTTAATTATTTATAGGCTAACTGATGTCTGTGCAGTAAGGTTTCCCTATCCACGAGAGCAAAAGCGAAAGTGAACTTACTTTACGTCATGTTAATAGCAATGCGCTTATGGCGCAACGCAGCTGGCTCTTAAAGGGAATGGGAGATGAGACTCTAATTGATTTATTCTCAAAACACACCTATGACTCATTAAGAAAAGAACTCAACCCTTTTAGACCATGCGCCATGACACAAAGCGGATTTTACCATCCTTAAGTTAGCAAAAATGCATTCTGACACTCCCTGAAAGCGTTTGCGCCCTGCGTTTTGCGCTCTGCGCATGGACTGTCAAAATAGAGCCCAAGGTGTTATAACGGGGGAAACGGTAATTAATTTGATTACTTGTTACTAGGGCATGTTAATATGGGCAAAATATCATATCCTGGTATTTTTAGGTGGAATGACGGTATACAATCTATATCCGGTATTTTCCCCTAAATGGTTACTTGAGAGTTAAAGCCTTTATTAAAACATTATTAAACATTTTTTTGGCAAAATATAATTCAAACACAAGGGTTTCCCTCCATATTTACAAATAAACAGCTGCACAAAAAATAACAGCTGCACAAAATCTTTCATAAAAAAAAACCGTACAGGTTTTTCCTGCTTAACTAAAAGTTGCACAGCATTTCAAATTTTAAACAAAATTTTTGATAGAGAAATACACTACATGTTTTTTTCCCTGCTTAACACTATTCTCAACTCTACTGAGCTGTTGTGCAAATAAAGTAAACAGAGCCTTAGAAAACACAGCTAGATTGTGAGAGCAAAAAAGAAATACACTTAAATAGAGACACAAAAAAAAATACTGTAGGATAGAAAAGAACCACATTGAATGTAAATATGAAACGCACAGTATTTAATGTTACAATTACAGTGTTTATATAAGTAATCCTATATATTACAGTTGTGTGATTTACAAACAACAGTTAAATCAGCTGTGTGTGTTTTTAGTTGCACATTTTCATGTATGTATTGTGCACAATAAATAAACCATGCACATATCGAAGATATCTAGCGATAAGTCTTTCACTCCATGCAAAAAATCCTACACTTTATCTTTTGTTTTGACTAAACTTGTTTTACTAAATATTAAATACGGAGATAAAAACGAATTGATTATAGATATGAGAAGTAACGCAATTGTTTTAGAGTGCTGTGATGAAATGCTGGTTAAGCATAAAAATGTAAACAGTCATTATAACAGAGCAGAACGCAGAGCTAAATGTGTTATAATGTAAATGTAAAGAAGAGACCGTCATGTAATAAATGAACTTATAATCAGTGAATATGAGGTGGTTTCACTTTTGAAATGCGGTATAAATTTGCCCCATTTTGGCGTTTTTAATTCTTTTGAACACATTCAGGAAGCTTGACAAGGCTTCTATGTTTGTTCTTGCTGTCAGTTGCGGTAGAAATTATCGATAAAAGGTTTCTAATAAACCGATGTGACAGCTGCAGTCACTGTGTGTGCATGCGAGGTGGTGTCAGATTTGTCCGGAGAGTCAGATTTCGATACAACACCGGCACTGCATGTTTCTCCATGTCGCATAAATGATGAGTGGTTCTTGAACGATTCGTTCATTTTGAACAAATCTCATGAAGTGGATTAATAATTTGCACATGCGCACATTTGTACAAGCGAAGCTCTGGTGCTGCCTTGGAGTAGTCTGTTTCGCACACAATGCGAATGTGTGGCCTCAAACCATATCGATATGAACGATGTTGGATAATCCCAAATCACGTTGGGGAATCATATCGATATATCCCCAGAACCCGATTTAAACGGCCAGCCCTACTTGTTACTGAAAAAAGTGACACCGTTTATTTATAGCGCCGTACATGTCACCTACCTTCATGCTAATTCTTCGCCCTTGGTGTAAACTGTGTTTCCTGTCAACATACGGTATAGATTTATTTGTGTGGATGCAGTCATACAATAGCTAACTAAAAGAGTTTGTGTTTCCTCTGTTGTAGTTCCAGTGCATTATTTCCAGCATCTGGACCATATGGGGAGAAGAATGGATCTGTATGAGAGACCAGAACTGTCTTTGGGCTCGTATGAGTTTGCCGCCACTTTGGATTATTGCAAGGTAACCGCATTCCCAACATCCTATTATGCTTTTCATGCTTTTCTCTTAGTTGTGGTGTAGTATTTCCTTGCTGTTTGAGCATGAAAGCGATTTTTAACAGGTAAAACGCACAAACTCAGTCCAGTGTGTTAATTTTGTCATTAGCCACATTTAGATGTATGCCTTTATATCGTACCAATTTCTTAGTTTTAACATGCTTTTTTTTTTAATCAAAAGTCACTCACTGTCTTCAATAAATGACTTAAAACTCAACTATTTAGTCTCCACTTTCCTTACTAATCTGCAATTCCCTCTCTGACCCCTCCACTAACTACATAAAAAAATAAAAATAAAATAAATGACTAATGTTTTGCTTTTTACACTTTCTTTGAATACCTAAAACTTGCCTATTGCACTTATTCATTGTGCTTTTATAGTTGTGTAAATTGCTTCCTTGACCTCATTTGTAAGTTGCTTTGAATAAAAGCGTCTGCTAAATGACTAAATGTAAAATGTAAATGAATGAGTGATCAATATTCGCATCAGAAATAAAATGTCTTGAAGGGGGTGGGGCTTATTAAACACTAGAGAACGTTTGATTGGTCAGATTTACTGAAGTACAGTTGAAGTCACAATTATTAGCCCTCCTGTGGATTTTATTTCTCAAATATTTCTCAAATGATGTTTAACAGAGCAAGGAATGTTTCACAGTATTTCCTATAATATTTTTCCTTCTGGAGAAAGTCTTATTTGCTTTATTTCAGCCCCCTTAATCAATATTTATTTTCGATTGTCTACAGAACAAACCACTGTTCTACAATGTCTTGCAATGCAATTAACTTCTCTTACAGGGTTAACAGATCATGTTTGACTGAAGCAGTATTTCACCAAAAGAATTTCTTTTAGAAATGTAGTGATAAACAAGTATGTAGGGTAGTTTATTAGGTACAGAGTGTTTTGTCCAAACGGGGTCGACTTGCCCCAGGAAACAGCTGAGAAAGATTCTTGGCAGTCACATTGCATATTTTATTTGTCCATGTTCAATACAATCCTAATAATAAACATGCAATCTTTTGAAAATAAGAAAAACAGTCTGTAATATATAATATAACACTGTTATTTCATGTTTTGTGGTTTTAGTTTATGATACCCTTGTTTGACCTGAACTGTCCACTGAAGAAAAACTTTCCTTCGTAAATCATCATTTGACCTTTTACTAACAAAGGTCATTGTACTGAAATTTCAGTATTTGGTGCCAGTATCTGTGGATTTACCCAGTTCTCTGTACCAATTTGGTAGAAAATCTTTTAAAAACAAACTTATTGAACAATACACTTTTTAATAATATGGACAACATTTAAATGGTTTAAAGGGTAATCAAAGTCATTTCTTAAAATATATATTTTTAACGAGACTTAATTGCAATAAAAAATTGTACACATAAACTAAAATTGTGTTTATACAGAGTATAAATCAGATTTAAGTTGGCAAAGTTTTTTTTTAATATATATTTTATTTAAAGTTTTTCACATTTTAAAGAACAAACCCCAAATCCCTCCCATGCCAGCAAATAATAATAAATGGAGATACATATGCACATGCACATCCACAAGTATACAGATACTTAATCATATTCCTCCATGAGAAATCTATACCTGCATCTTCGTGTCAGGCTTTATTTTGTGATAACAACCATCTGAATATACTTTATCCCAAACTTATAATGTGTTTGTTTTGGCATTTTTTTATTTAAAAAGCTTTTTTGCATGCATATAATGTGCTTTCACATATTTGCAGGCTTTCTAAATATTCTCTACCGCATAATATGACTCATGTGTTTATGAAATCTGTAAAAACAAACACACTTTGAAGTTCATGAACTAACATAAGTCGTTCTGTGATCTTTTTTTTTTTGTCTTGAAGAATAATAAGCCTCCTAATCCTCCTGCCTACATCTTCATGATCGATGTCTCTTACAACAACATAAAAAGTGGACTTGTCAGACTAATATGCGAGGAGCTGAAGACGCTGCTTGACCGACTTCCAAAGTAAGTTGAGATATATTGTTTGCTGTCTGTATTCAAACAAAGCGAGGGGGAAAAGAATGGTAAATCTACACTGTTTTTTTGTAATAACTTTAATAATTACTATATTGTATATAATTTAATCTATTTTTTTTTACTAATTTTTTTAAAAATATAATTTCTTGGTAATTTTTCTTAAAGATATTTGTATTTGTAAAAATGATAATCCATTAAGTTTTTAATGAAGTTCATAATAATCTACAACTTTTAATAACCAAAACAAAAGAATCATTTTGTCAATTTAAACAGTAAATCTTCGTTGTACAGCACTTGGTTTGCCAAAAAAAAAAAAAAAAAATTGAGGAATTAAAATGTTATTTTGGTACATTTAAAAAAGATATTTAAAGTATTATTGTGCATTATTTTGTGCACTGCTATTTTTGATATTAAGTCTGGATTAAATTAAATAAAACAAAAACTGAATGGTGAAAAAAATATATAAAAAAAACCTTTAGACATGTCAATACGCTCTTAAATATCTCAAATATTTTTAATATTATTTCAATATCAAAGATTATTTTGATTATTTATTAAAAAATCATGAAATTGTTTATTATAATTATAACAGGTTCCATATGATCATGGAAAACTTGTAAAAGTCATGGAGTTTTGACTTGGCATTTTCCAGGCCTGTAAAAGTTTTGGAAAAACTGAAAAACTCACAAAGTTTTGGAAAAGTCATGGAAATTAGTTTGACAAAAATCTTTACACTTGAATAAGGGCTGCGCGATTTTGGAAAAAAAATCTGACATAAGGTATTTTGTATTTCTGTGATGTGTATAGGGTATATGCCGAAGCATGCTAATGGGACTTTTAATTTGCCAGTTAGCTGAGTTAATCGTTTCCGGTGAATTGTATGCCAATGCAAATTCGCGATCTCCACTTGCTGAGTGATATCCGATATAAAGTAAGTCTCAGATTGTACAAGAATCGCTGCATTAAATTATATTTCCCCCGCCATGTCTTTTATAATATGAGCATTTATTTTAACCCAGTATATTTAATGGAGCTTCTGCGCTAGCCTGCCAATTCGGATGGGCGCGTGCGGGAAAACGGCTTTTTGTCTCGTTTTACGCTTGAGCAACTAATTGAATGCCAAAGTTTATTTAACTAATTGTATTTGAATTACATTACAACATCGATGCTGTAAAAGGAACTGTATAAGATGGAAAAAAACTCACAATAGCAGGTCACCGGAAGTGTATCAGTATGGGAAACACACTAGCTTGGCATATACCCAATGTATATACCAAATATATATATTACAATGTGAATAGTTTTACCTGATGATTTAACAAGTTTATTTGGATTGATTGGGGGCATTTTGTAGAGGAGTGAATCTTGAATGATATATTACAAATAAGTTACAAGCATGGATCAATAAAATATAATAAAGATAAAAGTGAATGATAGTTTTCAGGTATTCACTATTCAGGTACAGATATTGAATAATCAGCACTGTACAGTCTTCATTGTATATTATTTAATCTTTATTGAAGTTACAAAACATTTCTTGTGGCCGGATGTTTTAAAATATAAAATATTGAAATGGATACACAGTTACAGGCCTTAAAGGGATAGTTTACTGAAAGATTGAAATGTATTCACTATTGACTCGCACTTCACTTGTTTCAGTACTATAGGAGTTATTGAATTATAATCTTTTTATGTTCATTTAAAAAAAAAAAAAAAAAAAAAAAAAAGAAAACTCTGGTTGTATTTTTGGTAAGTCTTTTGGTAAGTAATTTTTGGGGGAACTCTATAAAAATGCATGCAGATGTTAAACTTTTACTCCATTATGATTAAACCCTATATTAAACTATAGTCCCAACATTGCATATTCTGTGAATATTGCGGAAGCACACATCGCAATATCAATGCTGAAACGATTTATTTTACAGCCCTAACTTGAATATAGGTTAGTTGTCTTTACTTGTTTTCTGTCCATGGCGAAAACTTTGCTCTCGCATTGTTAGTTCTGGGTAAGCATTATCAAAATCAATTGTAAATGTATTTATAAATAAATTTCAACAAAATAGATTGTTGCGTGTTCTATGATATGCTGTAATAATAATAATTATTATTTACCATGTATATGAAACTTTACGTCTTGGAAATGTACTTGAAAGTTCTGGAAAAGTCTTGGAAAAGTCATGGAATTTTAGCAGTAAAAATGTGTATGAACCCTGTTATAATTGAGTGTTTTAAAAATTTTAAAACCTTAATTATATAAGGAAAAAAAAACTTGTCAGCGCGTAACTCTTAAATAAATAAATAAATAAATAAATAAATAAAATGTACATTTTGTACAAAGTGTATTTATTTTATTTTTTAATTAATTGATTTGATTAAATGATTGATTTATTTAATTTGTCTTATTTCATTTATCTATTTTATTTTCATTTATTTATTTCATTTGTCGTTTATTTCATTTATTTATTTTATATTAATTATTTATTTCATTTATGTCTTTTCTATTTTATTTGTCTATTTTTTTATTTATTTATTTCATTTTAAATATCTATAACTTATTAATTGAAATCCAGAAAAATGACCTAAAACAAAAATTGTGCAAAAAGCAAACTAAAAAAAAAACCTAAACAAGCAAGCAAGCAAGCAAACAAACAAGCAAGCACAAGATTAATATCACTTTTGCATGTGCATCAGCTGTTTCCATCCTGTCCAGTAGACTTAAAAGTTAGTAACGGGAGTAAATCATCACGACAGTATTTGAATGTTTAGACAGCACAAACATTTAAGCTCCAGGTTTGACTCTTGATATATTTAGAGCTGCTTTCATCCCTCGTCCCACACGCTGACACCCAGCTCCAGGTGTTTTATTTTTAATTTTTTTCTGGGAGGATCTGCTTTCTCTTGAACACCGGTTCATCTTAGCTACTATCAGCCTGGAATGTGAACGAATCCAGCTGAAATAAAAAAGAGCCCCCGATGCCCTGCCAAATATGGTAACGGGAGAACAAGCGAGGAGGAAAAAAAATAAAACACAACTCCAATATCTCACCGTTTGAAAATGTCTGCCTGAAGGAAGTCGGGAGGTCGAACAACTCCAGTCCTGCAACGTTTTCCAAGCGTTGAAGCGTTTGGTGGTGCACATGGCTCCAATTATAGCATGCATTTGGGTGGCGGCCAGCCCAAAGGTGAGCTTTTGTTCACCTCTGAGGAATGTCTATACAGTCTAGACATATGCCGATATTCGGTAATGCAATTTGTCTTGATAATGAACATGCATGGTATTGTTATAGTGTGTGTAAAATACAGTTAATAATGATTTATTATTTAAAAACTGTGGTAAGCTGTAAAAATATATATATATGTTATATGTTTTCCGTTGATTTGAAGTTGTGAACTGCATTATGGGATGTTGATCTCTGCTCTGTCGACTTTTGATGTTGAAAATTCAACTCTACAGTCTAACAAAGTGGCTTTTATTGACATTTTAGTCGTATGAAATGATATAATGCATAAGAAATAATACATATAGAGAGAAATAAGTCTGTAAGGTAACAGAAAATGTTCTGGCAGTCTATTACAAGGTTTTTGTAGTGTAATACACAACACCAACCCAGATAATAGAGCACTTTAAACTATTAAAGGTTAATAAAAGTCACTTTTCCAGGTTAAAAGTTGTTGGAAGAACGATTAAGGTCCCATAATACATATCACAATCCGGCAATGAAATTAAAAATGTTGTTAACAAACTGTATACAAACCAGACTAGAAGAAAAGCTTCACAAATAGTCCAGGACTCCATTCACCCTCTTCATCGTGTATCTGAAAAAGCTTCCTTCTGGTAGGCGGTACCCACAGAACAAATAATATTTGCAAGAAATCTTTTATTCTGTTTGTTATTTCTTTAGAAAACAAATGACTACAAAGTAGTTGGCATACTTTCATGACATTTACTGTTGTATTCTTTCTAAGTTAAATGCATATAATTACAGTTTTATTTGAAGCTCTACAGCCAATATTGTCTTATTTTGTCGGTAATCCATGGGGCAAATAGTTTTTTGTGTATTGTATCGTGATGCTAAATGTATTTGTGAAGCCAAAACTTTTACATGTGCGGACTATACACATTTCTAATTTAATTAATGTATTTAATTAAGTTAATTTAATTGCTGCAGCTAGTTATTTTGTAACTTCTTACTAGGGCCAGACAGAATCTGTGAAAATCTTTAGCTTTTTATGCACAGATTTTTGTAAGAAAAAACAAATCTTTGGGTTTATGCTGAGTGATATCGCGTTTGAAAAGTTAAAACAAGAAATGAAAAATAATAACTTATTTAAGGTTTACAATGCAAATCTAATCATATCCACAAAGCAAGTATCTCATATATAAAAGACAGAAAATATAATTTTTACAAACTGTATTGTAAATAAATCATATAAAAATTTGTGTATTAGTCAGTGATATTACTGAATTTATTATTAAAACTGAAATGTATATTTACACACATTTATATAGGCATATTTTTGATTGGATAAAGAAGTCCAACACGGGCTTATTGTGGATATGTACCCCTGTCTTCATTTCTGGAGAGAGCAAAATTATGTACCCAGAGGTACGTCTGGCTCCATTTCGTCTGTAAAATGACTGCTAGAAAGCGGTATGATGCCGCAGACGGCTTCTTCCTTTTCGCGCTACTGCAGACCGCTTGCCTTCAAATGGACGGCGTTTCGGGTGCTTCCAGTTTGCCCAGTGATCCGCCGTGTACACTGATGGACTTGGGACGCAGAGAGGAGTTGATTACGACTGAGTTTAGTGAAACACGCAAAAAATAAATGAAAAGATAAATTAATAAATTAACAACCGGCTGAAAACGGAGTGAAATCATGTGGCTCTCACAGCGTTTCCTTTTCTAGATTAAAAAAACAACAACTGTCGGTTGGATTTAGGGAAGGTGATGGGTGGGTCATTCAGTCAGGCGACAGCAAGCTGGCCTGGACAGTTGAAGTGTATATTGCACCATCTGGTGGATTTAGGCAAGAAGAGGACGCTTGAGTGACATTTGAGATTATCAAAAAACAAACACAGCGCCCTCTGGTGGATTTATGCGAGAAGAGGATGTATAAGAGAAATTTGAGATCATCAAAAAGAGTGCACGGTGCCCTCTGGTAGATTTATGCTAGAAAAAGATGCATGAGAGAAATTTAATATCACCAAAAATGTATACACATTGCCCCCTCTGATGGATTTATGCAAGAGGATGTGCGAAAGACATTTAAGATCATCAAAAAAGCATACACGGCGCCCTCTGGTGGATGTATGCAAAAAGAAGAGGCACGAGAGAAATTTGAGATCGTCTAAAAGCATACAGTGCCCTCTGGTGGATTTGTACGAGAAAAGGATGCGTGAGTAAAATTTGAGATCATCAAAAAGTGTACACGGCACCCTCTGGTCTAATTATTCGAGAAGAGGATGCGCGAGAGAAATTTCAGATCACCAAAAAAGTGCACACAGCGCCTTCTGTT
>NC_141027.1:76292500-76297500 GCF_052040795.2 Danio rerio
TCGCTCCGAGATCGCTTGAATGAGGTGGTCTCGGCTCGATTGAAATGAACTCTGGAGCGGATTGATTGCAGTGAGAAAGCGATCCGATCCGAGCCCGGTTATATCACAGTGTTTTATGAATAAGTAATAGGCATACGGCTATATGAAGAGAGAATTGCAGTATGAGTAGGGCGGGAAGTTTTGCGAGTCTCCGGATGCCCGCAAACGAGTGATAATCTCCCGATAATCTCGCGTCTCCCTCCCGGTCCTCAAATAGGCTACGTCGCGCACCCTTCTCACCCCTCCCCACCACATCCCTCCTCCTCCTCACTCTTTAGACCTGTTGCGCGCACCTTGTCAAACACCACTAAACCACCACCTCTCCTGACAGCTGAGCGGGACTCTGCAAAATAAACCCTTACACTGACCAAAGTGAAGAGAGTTTACTCACACGTGACTTGTTTTACCTCTTTTGGTCCGATTAGAAACTTTGCAGTGTGAAAGCAAACCGCATCAAAGGCAAAGAGCAACAATGTAACATTTGTAATCTCTGTTTCGGAACAACTGTATCGATTCACAGGTGTGAAAGCACCCTAAATCAAATTGTGATGGGTCAAAATGAAGGAACCCAGCGTGTTCTATCACAGAATTGCTCGTTGTTATTATTTTCGATGTTTCAATAAGAAGCAAATTCCCTATTCTTGTTGATTTGCTCGTGTTTTGTTTTCTTCAGCCTTTTAGATCAGATCCCTGACATGTTTGCTGACACCAACGAGAGCGAGACTGTTTTTGCACCCGTCGTCCAGGCTGGATTGGAGGCACTAAAGGTAGAAAACAAAGCCAAGAAGCTCCACTGTTTACCAAACAATATCTATTACATCAGTCTGTTTGTTCACTCCCTTTCTAAACGCACTTGCACACTTTGCCTCATACGTCAGGTTTGTTTTTATATTGTTTAGCAAAAGGGCACTTTACTACCGCAGGCAGGCTTTGTTTGATAAACACTAAGTTGTTTTTTGGGCTGTTGGTTGAATCCATCGATGTTAGCGCTTGTCATTATTGGCGACCGTGCTGGTGATTTCATAACATCTCTTTAATGAGTGTTTAATGACACATTCAGTCTGTGACCTTACGGTGTTTTGGTCAATGCACTTTATCAGATATTTTAATTAAGTGCACTTGACATGCAGACCTCCCAAGTGAAAAACAAGTACACTTCAGTATACTTGAAATTGCAGAAAAAATAAGACAAATGCACTGAATGTACTGTTTTAAGATGCTTAACTAAGTTACTTAAGAAAAATAATGAAAAGTATTATAGTTTATATTCAATGCAGTAAACTGAACGTCATTTATTTATTTCATTGACTTGACTTGATCATGATTAAAGCGAACTGCATGGTTAAATGTACTGACAAGCAACTAAAATGTGCTTTCTATTGAAACGTGTATGCCATGTTTTTTAATATATGAATTATCTGTGATTATTCTGCAGTTTAGTACATGCAGTATATTAAGTTAAATGTAAAATGTAAAAAAAATATGGTACAGATAACAAAAAATTGTGTTTAAAGCATGACCAAAGGTCAAAACGTGATGTTTTAAAATGCGTATTAAAGTAAAACTTAATTTTATAGCATTATAAAGAACTTTAAAATTATGAAGAAACATGTATATTATCTGCAGTTATCACAGTTGCTGTTTTAAATCAAGAAAGGGAACACTTAAACAACACAGTGTAACTACAGGTCAATCACACTTCTGTGAAATCAAACTGGCCCACCCGTTCCACAGAACTGAATCCAATTGAGCACATCTGTGACATCATGTCCCGCTCCATCCACCAACGCCACATTGCATTACAGACTGTTCAGGAGTTGGTGGATGCTTTTAGTCTAGGTCTGGGAGGAGATCTCTCAAGAGACTATCCGCCACCTCATAAGTCATACAAGCATGTGGAGGCCACACACACACACACTACTGAGCCTCATTATATCAATTTTGGATCAGCCTGTAGTGTGTTTTTCCACTTCAATTTTGAATGTGACTCCAATTTCAGACCTCCATGGGTTTGTTTGTTTGTGTGTTTGTTTGTGTTTTCGTTTGTTTGTTTTTCTTTGTGTTTGCTTTTGTGTTTGTTTGTTTGTTTGTTTGTTTGTTTGTTTGTGTTTTTGTTGTTTGTTTGTTTGTGTTTTCGTTTGTTTGTTTTTCTTTGTGTTTGCTTTTGTGTTTGTTTGTTTTTTGTTTGTTTGTTTGTGTTTTTGTTGTTTGTTTGTATGTTTGTTTGTTTGTGTTTTCGTTTGTTTTTTTCTTTGTGTTTGCTTTTTTTGTTTTTGTTTTTGTTTGTGTGTTTTGTTTTTGTTTGTCAGTTTGTTATTAATTTTGTGTATGTGTTTCAGGCAGCTGAATGCAGTGGCAAACTCTTCATCTTCCACTCCTCCATCCCAACAGCTGAGGCTCCAGGAAAGCTGAAAAACAGAGATGACAAAAAACTAGTGGGGACAGAAAAGGAGAAGGTGAATATTTGTTTTATTTAACGATGTTTCAATTTTTCCATCCGATTGTCCAATATGTACTAATAATTTTAAGGTGCAACTATGTTAATGTCTAAAAAAGAATAAAAAGTTGATTACAAAATAAAAAAAGTGTTGCATTGTTTTAAAGCAGTGTAATCTTAGTATGTCCGAGATGTTATGTTATAATTGTCTTTTTTACTTTAATTTTAATTTGTTTGAGTAAATTTCTGTTTTTAAAAAAAAGGCTTTTAAAAAAAGTTACTAATTAATAATTCAAATGTAACTAAATTATTAATTTAACTAAATGTTTAGTTTGTTAGTTAAAGTAACAGTAACCCTGGAATTATGTGTGTGTGTCAGACTCTGTTCCAGCCTCAGCGGGGTGTGTATGAGCAGCTCACTAAAGACTGTGTGGCTCAGGGATGTTGTGTCGACCTCTTCCTGTTCCCCAATCAGTATGTGGATATCGCCACCATGGGGGACGTGCCCTCACACACTGGCGGCTCAATCTACAAGTACAGCAACTTCCAGGTAGACCTTTAAACACACAAACCTGGAATACAGACTCAAACAGATGCTGAGATCTATTGTGTTTAATTACTGCCCTCTTGTGGTCAAACCTATTTGCAGGTTGAGGTAAATGGCCAGCAGTTTCTCAGTGACCTCAGTAGAGACGTAGAGAAATCCATTGGATTTGATGCCATCATGCGTGTGCGTACTGGCACAGGTAATAGTTCTTGTTTTTATCATCTAAAGAAATAGATATTTTTATTAGGCAAGCATACATTAACTGTATCAAAATTAGGTCACCATTGGCATTGTGTAGACAAAAACACTGTCTTCAAAAAATGCTGTGCATGTTTATATTTGTTTGTCAAGTTTCTAGTCTAAATATCTAAATATATCTACAAATCAAGAAGCATTTTCTAGACAAGCAAAAAAAAAAAAAAAAACCTTGTTTTAAGAAATAATATGCCAAAATGAAGTGTGTTTTCCCTAAAACTAACAAAAGGCCAATGGGGTAAGCAAAACAATCCGTAGAAAATTTAGGAGATTTATTGGGACAAAAGGGTTTGTTCATTGTTTATAAACTGAATAAGAAATAGAAATAAAGTGTGAAAACCATTACAATCAATCAATCAAGCCTTTATTTGTCACTACACTTTTGCATAGCGAAATTGGACCCCCCAGACCATACACAAAACATCACAAACAACTTTTCAGGGGAGACAGATCTTAGGAGGTAGCATTTAGAAACGAAGAAAGATACATTTGGACAGTTAGGCTAAAAAACACCCCCTCAGCTTGCCCTTGATTAGGACAAAGTGAGAAAAGGGAGAAAAACAGCCCTATCTTAGCATAAGCACACCGGCAAGACACAACATAGACAGAGGGGATGGGAACAGGGGTAATGGAAAACAGTCCGTTGAGTGCGGGCAGCCAGCTGGTCCAGCAGCCATTTCCGGCGCAAGTCACAGCCCCGCCCACGCCCCACGTGGGTAAAAGCACACGAAGGCGTTTGGATGGGGATCGGTGGTGAATGTTTATCTGTAGATATGTTTGTGTGTGTGTGAGCCTGCATAGTCCAGAGTCCCGCAGGTGTCCTTGACAGGGGCAGGAATTTCAGAGCGTCCGCTTATCTTGCTTACTGTCACTGTTCTAACATTTTGTTTGATGTACAACATTGAAGGCTTCAGGGCGACAGATTTCTTCGGTGCCGTGTACATGAACAACACCACAGATGTGGAGATGGCAGCGGTAGACTGTGATAAGGCTGTGACGGTCGAGTTTAAACATGACGACACACTTAGTGAGGAGTCTGGAGCTGTAATGCAGGTCAGTCTTTTACTTTTGGATAAATAACAACACATGGAATACAAACCTCCAAAAACACTTTCATTTTCACAAATAAATATGATTTTTCAGCTTCAGCTCTCTTCTTACTAGTATTGCTACAATGCTGGAATTCGGTACCAGTCGATACTTATAAATAGTTTGGTCTTGTTTCCCAGTGTGCTTTGCTCTACACCACTATTGGTGGACAGAGACGTCTGCGAATTCACAACCTGAGTCTGAACTGCAGCTCTCAGCTTTCTGAGCTCTACAAGAGCTGTGAGACTGACGCGCTCATCAACTTCTTTGCCAAATCAGGTCAGCAAAACACTTTTCTCAAATCTTAGAAGAATCTACATGAGATCTGCATACAGCTTATATCCATTTTAGTAATATAATGCTAATATCCAACTATATTTCATTCATAATTTAAAATTTTCCTTAAAACTGGAAGTAGATTTCATTTTAATTTTTCCAAAACTTAGTTCTTACTAATTTATTCTATTCTATTCTATTCTATTCTATTCTATTCTATTCTATTCTATTCTATTCTATTCTGTTCTGTTCTATTCTGTTCTATTCTGTTTTATTCTATTCTATTCTATTCTGTTTTATTCTGTTTTATTCTATTCTGTTTTATTCTAGTCTATTCTATTCTACTTTATTTTATTC
>NC_141027.1:76302500-76402500 GCF_052040795.2 Danio rerio
TGAGGCAATCGTGCTACCCACTGGGCCACGGCGTTGCCAACATATTTTTTTAAAAGAGCCATTTTGAATGTTTCAAAAATTGTTCGGAATTAAAATAGAGACTTTATTAAATAACAATATTATAAAATCAAAATTTTTTGGTGATTTTGGAAAACCGCAAACCTCAGTACTGTAAATCACCTTGCAGGATTCATTTGAAAGCTTGGTAACATTTTAGTTTGATGGTCCATTAGTATTAGTAGACTGTCTGCTTAATATCTGCTGATACTGCTCCTTCAACAGACATTTAACTGACTATAAGAAACTTTGCAAGTACATGTCAACTTACTCTTACCCTAACCCCAACCTAACAGTCCCCAACCTAACAGTGATGCTCATACTGTAAAACTCAAAGAATGTGCAAAAATCACTGTCCACATTTTTTCAGTGCTAGTGCTCCACTACATGCATTATAAACATCCCGACAACCAGCAATTTTGCAATGCCAAAAGAGGGTTTGCACTGGTGTAAGCTGTTTGCAAATTTTGCTCGTAAAGTCAGAAATGTAGGATCACAACCTGCTGAAATCATGCTCTATTTGTTTGCTCTGTGTCTCAGCACACTATGGATGTGTCCAGCGAGTCTCTGCCGGCTGCGGTGCGCTGCTCCGAGGAGAGACTCAATGAATCCGGGATGTTCCTGCTGGAAAACGGCCTCTCTATGTTCCTATGGCTAGGACAGGCCTGTTCACCAGACCTCATCCAGAATCTCTTCAATGTGCCCTCCTTCGGTCATCTGCCCGCAGAAGGGGTAAGACATGCTGCATTTTTAACAATTTATAACAATTAATTAAAGAGGATGTACAGTTGAAAGGAAACTGAGACATAGCACTTCTGAGACAATGATTATTTTTCAGATATTTCCCAAGTGCTGTTCAACAGAGAGAAGATTTTTTAAACACAATAGCTTTAACAGCTAAGCAACAAAACAACTTCTGCTTCTAGGCGGAATAGCGCTATTTACTCATGTTTTGTTGTTAAACTAAATAGAAATCTGCTGTAAAAGGACCTTATGAAACTGAAAATAGTCACATTAATCTTACATCAGGAGATTTCAGTGACTGAGCAACACTTCTGTGCATATAACCCATTCATAACATAACACTATCCACACAAGCTTTGCGTGACTAAACTAGTAACATTGCCTGTCTAAAAGAAACACTTCAGCCATGCTGTCGTCCTTCCTCCAGTGTGCAAAACTAACTCCAATATTGATTCAGGTTTTTTTTATGTGCACATGAATGCGCGCATGCAGGCGTGCATGCCCAACCGGCGGAGTTGCATGAACAGATGCGTCGTTGAAAATATCTACTTTTGTTGACAGACATTTTGGGCTACTTATCAGAATTATGGGAAATGTCGGCCTCACAATACTATCAAGAAACGGCTCATTGAGGGTTGTCATTATGTGAATCAGTGTCAGATGTTAAACTGCAGATGTGCAATTGTCTCCGCAGACGTCATTACCTGTGCTGGATAACCCTCATTCCCGCAAACTCCATTCAATCATCTCCAGAATTTCACAGCAGAGAGCAGCATCCATGAAGGTACAGCTCAGCTCAGAGTCTACTGTCTCATGCTCTGTCTTTTCTTTATTATAAAGAGGTTACAGTAGTTACTAGTCTGTCTGTCTGTCAATCTGCCTGTCTGCTGTTCTTTATGTCTTTCGGTCTGTCGTTTTTTTCCTGTCCGTCTGTCTGTTGTTCTGTGTTTTGTCTGTCTGTCAGTCCGTCTGTCTGACTGTTCGGTGTTGTGTCTGCATGTCTGTCAGTCGCTCGGTGTTGTGTCTGCATGTCTATCATTCTGTCTGCATGTCTGTCATTCTGTCTGTCAGTGATTTTGTGTTCTGTCTGTCATTCTGTCTGTCAGTCGTTCTGTCTGCATGTCTATCATTCTGTCTGTCAGTCGTTCTGTCTGCATGTCTGTCAGTTGTTCTGTCTGCATGTCTGTCATTCTGTCTGTCAGTCGTTCTGTCTGCATGTCTATCATTCTGTCTGTCAGTTGTTCTGTCTGCATGTCTGTCATTCTGTCTGTCAGTGATTTTGTGTTCTGTCTGTCATTCTGTCTCAGTCGTTCTGTCTGCTTGTCTGTCATTCTGTCTGTCAGTCGTTCTGTCTGCATGTCTGTCATTCTGTCTGTCAGTTGTTCTGTCTGCATGTCTATCATTTTGTCAATATGTCTGTCATTCTGTCTGTCAGTGATTGTGTTCTGTCTGTCATTCTGTCTGTCAGTCGTTCTGTCTGCATGTCTGGCATTCTGTCTGTCAGTGATCGTGTTATGTTTGTCATTCTGTCTGTCAGTTGTACTGTCTGCATGTCTGTCATTCTGTCAGTTGTTCTGTCTGCATGTCTATCATTCTGTCAACATGTCTGTCATTCTGTCTGTCAGTGATTTTGTGTTCTGTCTGTCATTCTGTCTGTCAGTCGTTCTGTTTGCATGTCTATCATTCTGTCTGTCAGTTGTTTTGTCTGCATGTCTATCATTCTGTCTGCATGTCTGTCATTCTGTCTGTCAGTCGTTCTGTCTGCATGTCTGTCAGTGATTTTGTGTTCTGTCTGTCATTCTGTCTGTCAGTGATTTTGTGTTCTGTCTGTCATTCTGTCTGTCAGTCGTTCTGTTTGCATGTCTGTCATTCTGTCTGTCAGTTGTTTTGTCTGCATGTCTATCATTCTGTCTGCATGTCTGTCATTCTGTCTGTCAGTGATTTTGTGTTCTGTCTGTCAATCATTCTGTCTGCATGTCTGTCGTTCTGTCTGTCAGTGATTTTGTGTTCTATCTGTCATTCTGTCTGTCAGTGATTTTGTTCTGTCTGTCATTCTGTCTGTCAGTCGTTCTGTCTGCATGTCTGTCAGTCATTCTGTCTGCATGTCTGTCATTCTGTCTGTCAGTCGTTCTGTCTGCATGTCTGTCATTCTGTCTGTCAGTCGTTCTGTCTGCATGTCTACATGTCTGTCATTCTGTCTGTCAGTGATTTTGTGTTCTGTCTGTCATTCTGTCTGTCAGTGATTTTGTGTTCTGTCTGTCATTCTGTCTGTCAGTGATTTTGTGTTCTGTCTGTCATTCTGTCTGTCAGACGTTCTGTCTGCATGTCTATCATTCTGTCTGTCAGTGATTGTGTTCTGTCTGTCGTTCTGTCTGCATGTCTGCCATTCTGTCTGTCAGTGATTGTGTTATGTTTGTCATTCTGTCTGTCAGTTGTTTTGTCTGCATGTCTGTTGTTCTGTCATTCTGCTCGTCTGTCGTTTTGTCTTTCTGTTGTTCTTTGTTCTGTCAGAATGTCTATCATTCTGTCTGTCATTCTGCAGTCTGTAATTCTGTCTGTCTTTCATTCTGTCTGCATTACTATCATTCTGTTTTGTCTGTTGTTCTGTGATCTGTCTGCATGTCCGTCATTCTGTCTGCATGTATGTCACTGTTTGTCATTCTGCAGTCTGTAATTCTGTCTGTCTGTCGTCCTGTCTGCATTGCTATCATTCTGTTTTGTCTGTTGTTCTGTGATCTGTGCATGTTTGTCATTCTGTCTGTTGTTCTTTTTGTCTGTAATTCTGTCAGTCACTATGCATGTCCGTCTGTCATTCTGTCTGCATGTCTGTTGTTGTTTTGTCTGTAATTCTGTCTGTCAGTTCTTCTGTCAGATCTGTCTGCATGTCTCTCATTCTGTTATGTCTGTTGTTCTTTCCATCTGTCATTCTCTCTGTCGTTATGCGTGTCTGACTGTCGTTCTGTCTGCATTACTATCATTCTGTTTTGTCTGTAATTCTGCCTGTCAGTTGTTCTGTGATCTGTCTGCATGCCTGTCGTTCTGTCTGTTGTTCTTTCTGTCTGTTGTTCTGCATGTCTGTCTGTCGTTCTGTCTGCATGTCTATCATTCCGTTTTGTCTGTAATTCTGTGTGTCAGTTCTTCTGTGATGTGTCTGCATGTCTGTCATCTCTGCACTGATCAGCATTGTGACCGATGTGTCTGTATGCAGCTGCTGATCGTGAAGCAGAAGGATCGAGCAGAGATGTCGTTTCGTCAGCTGCTGGTGGAGGATAAAGGTCTTCACGGAGGAGCTTCTTACATGGACTTTCTGTGCTTCGTCCACCGCGAGATCCGACAGCTGCTCACTTAAACCCTCTCACAGGTATAACCTCTCCAGCTGCCTATGAGAAACCACCAAACTGTCTGCTTCAATCCTCACGACGGAGGCAAGCAAATGGGCTTTAGATTGAACCGCCGCATCTGCGTCTTCTGAGGAGCCATTATTTTTTGAGAGATGATCTCAATCCAAATCATGTCCCCCAGAATTCATTTACCAAAGGGAAACGTTTCTTTGATTCCTTCAGTGCACAGCAAAATGGGCTCGTAATGTCTGGATTTGAGTGGAAAACTCAACATATGTGCCGTGTGCTTTGACTGGAACTATAAAGTACTTTATTTTTTTTTCTATGACTTCAGGGATGAAATCATCACACCAAACTGAAATATAGTCAAGTACGAACATCCTTTTTTTTGTCTTAATTTTATTTTATACATCATACATTTACGATTTGTTTGTATGTTGTTTCCAATTATGCAAAATTTGTAAAGGGACGCCCACTGCTTTGCAACAATTGCCTTTCATTTAGTCGAAATTTGAACAATTAAACATAAAAACGTTGGTCCCACTTTATATTAAGCGTCCTTAACTACTATGCACTTGCATCAAAAAATATATACAATGTACTTACTGTGTTCAAATCGTATTTGAGAACACTTGTGGTCCTCTTGAGTTGGGATAGGGTTGGGTTATGGACAGGTTTGGTGGCATGGGTAGGTTTAAGAGGGGGTTAAAGTGAAAGGGATGGTCAACAGTGTATTTAAAGATTCAAAGTAAATCGGCACACTGCCACTTTAGCTCTCAAAAATTTTTTAATGTCAATATTACAAAATCACAACGTTTCGACCGACATGGTCTTCATCAGGTGATGATGAAGACCATGTCGGTCGAAACGTTGTGATTTTGTAATATTGACATAAACATTTTTTTGAGAGCTAAAGTGGCAGTGTGCCGATTTACTTTGTATCTTTTGCTACTTATGTTTGTTTTTTGATCGTGCACCTGCCTTCAAGATTTTTCTAGATGTGCAGACATTTCTGTTTTTTGCAACAGTGTATTTACAAATGTAAATACAGATGTAATTACATTCAGGTATTTAATCAAGCATAAGTACACAGTAAAAATGTATTTACACTAAGTACATTGTAACAAACTATTAATTCCTGTGTAAGTACCTATTAGTAAAGGCCACAATATAAAGTGGGACCAAAACGTTTTTCTGAACGTTGGTTAAAAGTGGAGCGTCCCTTTAATGTCGGTCATATTCATTTCAATCAAGTCTGCTTATTGTAACATTTCCAGCCTGGTGTTGAGATGTTTTATAAACCAAGCAATTATTATACGAAACTATCCTTAATAATACGTCTTTGGACCAATACTGTATATTTTCTTTACAGTTTGAGATGGATTTTTAGACTCAAATGCTATTATACCTCAGGTCGCATTCATCTAGCCTTTGTACCTGCTCCTTGCTAGCTAACAAAAACGTAAACGCCGTTTTAGAATGATACGTTGTGGAAATGTTATATCAACATTGAGGGAACGTTGCATTCAGTTAGCAAACTTTGCATTTGAATGTTCTGGAAACACAGTGATTAAAGTCCATCCAGCATTTTGGGAACATTAGTAAAAACCAGTCAACTCGGAACATTCTTTTGATTTTACTGGAGGAACTTTTGTGTGTAATGTTGAGAGAACGTTAAGACGTTCTTTGTCGTATTTGTGCTTCAGAATGGTTCTTCATCGTAAACGGAGTCACTTTTGAATGGCAGCCTGTCGTGTACATTTCAGTTTAATGGCTTAATACAGCTGTTTTTAATAAAGATGTAGTCCCTGTTAACTTTGTGAGAATGTGTGTTTGGTGTTTTCTTGTGAACTTAATTATAATATATACAGTTGAAGCCACACAGTGTATATTTTGAGCAGTTTATTGACTCTTACAAAATGCACTCATCTAGACCCACAGAGAAGCATTGGAGAGGCGCACAGATCTCTGATCAGTCTCTACACATGCAGACTCACAAAAAAGTGCTGCATTATGGAGAAATACAGCAGTCGAGAGCACTGTTGCAGGAAAAAAAAATGCTGTATAAATCATTTACAATGGGATCGTCAGGTGTTTTGGGATGAGCGTCGACAAAGAAAGGCACTGATTTCTAAGAGTAGGGGAAAAGCTCATGCTCTTTTCTCCTGGATCAGCTAATGCAAATCATGCAGATCGCAAAAAGTAGGGGAAAAGAATAAATAAATGAACTCGCAGACAGCCAAGTGTTCGTATCAGACAGTATAACGATGCTGAACCCCATAACCATAAACATATTTGCATAATCAGAATAAATGTAAGAAATAAAATAGCAAATATCTACACACATTTGAAGTATAAATCAGCGTATTGATTTTTGTTCGATATTAAATGTCTGGACCAGCCTGTATGTATGTTTATAGTTATAAAACGCCATCTCTATGTCATTTCTCTCTTGTTATCTTCTTTGATTAGCGTTAGCTGCAAGTTCGCTTTTTTGTTTAGCAAGTAGCTGCAAGGTTTGTGCAAGTTTTGACTGATTTTATTAGAAACTTGGAGAAATGTGTTATAAATAGTGATGAATTTCTTGTAAATACTGATGCTGCGTCCCAATTCGCATACTCAAAAATCCAGCTTAAACCAGCCTAATGTTTGGCTGGTTTTAGCTGGTTGACAAGCCTGCTAAAACCATGGTTTTAGCTGGACATCTGGTTTTGATTGGGCTTCCAGCCTGACTAGGCTGTTCAAGCTGGTCATTTCCCAGCCTGACCAGAACAGGCTGGAAATGGCCAAACCCCTCTAAAACCAGCCAACCATCCTAGGCTGGTTTAAACTGGATTTTTATTTATTTATTTATTTATTTATTTATTTTAACAATGAGTAGTATTTAAAAAAAAGAATTCGTATGTCCCAAATTGTAGTAGCCTATGTTGAAAAGAGTATGCCAAAGGTTCCTGGATGGTCTACTATAGTATTTCTGGTCAAATTTTAAGTGTAGAACTGTCCACACTCTAACCGATGATATTGCCCACAGTACGTTGGACGTGAATAAGATTAGAACTACAAACGCGGGTGTAAAAAAAAGTGTAAATAAACTACAAACATGGCGGACGCGCGAGACCAACCGTCAAGCAGAGAGGGTTCGGTAAAGATGTTTATATGACTGTTAATTAATATCTAGCCAACTGGAACATATTCAAATCGTGTTTTCTGTGTTATATTTCATCTGGAAGAACAATACTGAACTTATATAAATACTTGTTTGGACATTAACGTCTGTATGCATTGTCCAAAGACCTGAGGAGATTTCTCCGCATGAAAGACTCGTGAATGGGAGATTAAACCTGCTGCTGCCTCTCCAATAAGGTAGGAAATTAAATATGATGATGTGGATGATTGACAGGGCTCATAACTAAGCACAACGATCTGTTAACGGAAGTGGTGTATGTCTCAAAGTTTGCATTCCCTTCTGTTACACAATCAAAAGTATTTTTCTTCACAAAAAAAGTACACACTTTTAGGGTGTAGTATAAGTATGTAAATTGGGACGCAGCAGACAGTTTGTTTTGGTGGTAAAGATACGGATGGAAATAAACGTACTTATTTGAACGTAATTGTGCACATTATGCTGTAATGGAGGCCACTAACCACGAGATGGAGACATTAGACAACATGATTGCATGACTTGCCCACACATAAATAATATCTAGCAGAGGTATACAGACTCAGTCCTGGAGGGCCGGTGTCCTGCATATTTTAGTTCCAACCCCAATTAAACACACCTGAACCAGCTAATCAAGCTAGGTATACTAGAAACTTTCAAGCAGGTTTGTTGAAGGAAGTTGGAGCTAAACTATGCAGGAAATCTGTGTTCGATTTGTCCTAGCTTGTCAGATTGTCCTACCTCCCATTCAAAAAGTAGGTAGCAGATTTTAATGATGCACTATGCCACCCATCAGATTTTGCTACCAGCGTAAATTTTTAATGTGGAGTAATGTGATATGAAGCTGTAATATCACCCTAATCTACCTAATTCCTAACCCCAACTTTAGAACCATTTTACAGTGAGGGTTGCATAATCTGATGGCTAGGATTAAATGTCAGGACACCGGCCCTCCAGGACCGAGTTTAGACACCCCTGATCTAAATCTAAACACTGGTGGTAAAAAGTTAGTAATATTCTTTTATTATATTTTATAGACTTTCTGTGATTCAGTGTCACGTGATTCTACATCTAAGATACTTATTTGCTGCTTTATTATTTGTGCTCAGTAATAATCATGGCTCTTACTATCACTATTGACCAGTTTTTGCTGCTAAATAGTTTTGTGAATCTTATTTTTTGAATTACATTATTTAATTACATTTTTTTTAAATAAAAAAAATTAAAAAACTGCATTTATTTTATTATAAATGAACTATTATACACTTGACTGTTTAATTTTGCTATTAAATTAAATAATACTCTATATTTTTAATGACAGTGTATCATATTTTACACCAAAATATAACATGGCTCAAAATATTTCACAAAAAATTGTAAAATGAAAAACTGAATTGAGTGTTTAATAGAAAAATAAATTAATTAACTAGTTTTTAATTCATTTTAATAATTTTTTGTGTTTATTTAATTGAAAATTTGATTTTAATTCATTTATTTACAAAAATATGAAGCAGCAAAAAGGGATTTCAACACTAACAGAGACTGTGATTTTTTTTTTTTATGATGCCGTAAATTCAACTTTGCATCACGGGAATAAATAAACATCTTCAATATATTATTTATTAATATTTCTTAAATAGATCTATATATTTTACAGTATTCTCTGATAATGAATGCAGCTTTGGTTGAGAAAAACAACAACAAATAATACAAAAGAAACAAACACACACACACACACTCACACACACTCACACCCTGAGCAGAGCTCCAGTACACACACAAACACTGATGTTCAAACTGAAGAAAAGCATGCACGCACAGAAATAAAGCCACACTGTGAGATGCTCTGAGATCAGTGACAACCATGTAAACACAAGGTGATTTATCATGAAGAGACACATAAGCAGCATTACTGTACTTTGTAACAGTGTTTCCTAAGACAAATACAACGTGTGTGTGCTTCCATTTGCTACCTGTATAGCATAGCATCTTGTTCCTAGTTGGCAAATGATACTGAACTAATAAAAAAAATTGTAAAGATCTATTTTAAATATATATATATATATTTTTTAGAAAACATACTACATCTTCTAGTCTTTGTGAGTTTCCAACTGCTTTTTTTTTTTTTTTTTGGCTGGACCTGCTGCTGAAGAAAGAACTTTTCTGGCCAATTTTATGAGGAAACCTAACTGTGTTATGCATTGTCAAAAGTGGCTAATTCGTACAAATTTCTACGATTGTATTCATATGACAAAAATGGCCGCAAAATCTCACCCTTCATTGGTGGATGAGCAAATAGCAATTAAATCATTGCAATTTATTATTATTATTATTATTATTATTATATTTCATTGTATTTTATTATTGTTTTTGTTTTATATATATATTTTTCTTCTTCTTCTTATTTTTTTTTTTTACATTTTTAATTAAATAAATAAATTAATTAATACATTAATCAAATTAGCCACTAAATCAAAAAGTTAGGAATTGCTGTGAGATTGTGTTGGAACTTTCTGGAATGATTCTGTCGAGATTTAAAGGCTGCCGTGTCACAGGTTTGTACTTATTGACAGAATAAGAAATTTATTAATACTAAATGTTGTGCTTAAAAACACCAGATTATTTACCATGAATTTGTGCTGTGGGATGCATTATAATTTATAGTAAATACTAACATTGTATATATTTGCTATTGTGTGTGTGTGTGTGTGTGTGTGTGTGTGTGTGTGTGTGTGTGTATATATATATATATATATATATATATATATATATATATATATATATATATATATATATATATATATATAGAAAAGTGCTGTCAAACAATTAATCATGATTAATATATATGTAAATGTATAGCAAAATTATATTTTATACAATATGTGTGTGTATTTATACATCCCAAAGGTGCTCTATTGGATTGAGTTCTGGTGACTGTGGAGGCCATTTGAGTACAGTGAACTCATTGTCTTGTTCAAGAAAGCAGTCTGAGATGATTCACGCTTTATAACATGGATCGTTATCCTGCTGGAAGTAGCCATCAGAAGATGGGGACACTGTAGTCATAAAGGGATGGACATGGCCAGCAACAATACTCGGGTAGGCTGTGGCGTTCGACACGATGCTCAATCGGTACTAATGAGCCCAAAGTGTGCAAGAAAATATCCCCCACACCATTACACCACCACCACCAGCCTGAACCATTGATACAAGGCAGGATGGATCCATCCATCCGCCTCAAGGTTGGACGTGTTGTTGTGGGTTCAGAGATGCTCTTCTGCAGACCTCGGTTGTAACAAGTGGTTGTTTGAGTTACTGTTGCCTTTCTATTAGCTGGAATCAGTCTGGCCATTCTCCTCTGACCTCTGGCATCCACAAGGCATTTGGGCCTATATATATTTTCTCTTTTTTGGACCATTCTCTGTAAACCCTAGAGATGGTTGTGCGTGAAAATCCCAGTAGGTCAGCAGTTTCTGAAATACTCAGACCAGCCCGTCTGGCACCAACAACCATGTCACTTTCATACATACACAAACTTTTATCTTGGATGTGATTGATTGCAATTAATCGTTTCACAGCACTTAAATATATATATATATATATATATGTGTGTGTGTGTTTGAACCATGCTATAGTAGAGAATTTGTGGTGATTCTATTGTGGTAGTTGCTATGGTAAAACAACAACTATTAGTTTTTCAGTTCACTGTGGTCAATATTACAGTAAACAGTTCATTAACAAAGTAAATGCTGTAATACTTACAGTATAATACACTATACAATATTATGGTTCAAAAACATATAGTATTTACTATAAATTACTAGAGTATTTTTTCATGTCTGTAACACAATAGTAACGTACAGTACAATCTTTGCTGAACTTTATGAATTGTTGAAACTTTTAAAGGGATAGTTCACCCAAAAAATGAAAACTTGCTGTTTATTTCCTCACCCTCAGATCATTCTAGATTTAGGTGCCTTTTGTCTTCAGTAGACACTTTTTTTTCAGCTGAAACTGTAATCCTTTGAGGTTTGAATAGTTAAAGTCAATGGCTGCCTCAATATACAGCATCATCAGGGGTCATTCATTCATTTTCCTTCGGCTTAGTCCCTTATTTATCAGGGGTCACCACAGCGGATGCCCTTCGAGCTGCAACCCAGTACTGGGAAACATCCATACACACTCATTCACATACACTATGGCTAATTTAGTTTGTTTAATTGCCCTATAACGCATGTCTTTGGACTGTAGGGGAAACCGGAGCACCCGAAGGAAAAACAAGCCAACACGGGGAGAACATGCAAACTCCACACAGAAATGCCAACTGACCCAGCCGTGACTCAAACCAGCGACCTTCTTGCTGTGAGGTGACAGTGCTAACCACTGAGCCACCGTGTTGCCCTTATTTATCATTTTTATTTATGTATTATTATTATAATTTTTTTACCACATTTTAAAGTAATCTCAATTATTTATTAGTATTAGTATTAATAAATTAGTATTTTTCGATTTAATTACATATATGCTAGCGGTAAGGTTTTATTTAGTTATAACGCTCCAAAACATTAACAAAATCCACATTTTGATAATAATATAAGCCAACTTACAGTCTCTCAGTCAACATGAATAAACGCTTTTGATGACATCACTCTGCACTTCTGCTTCCCGCCAGATTTCCTGACCAATCAAATGCTCTCTAGAATCCGAAGCGAAATGCTAATCCGAAATAGATGCTAAATTATGCTAATCAAGTCTGCTGTGGTCCAGAGACATTAAATAAAGTGCATCTGGCTCAATCTCGCGAGAAAACGTAACTATTTTATGTATTGGCGAAAAAGTGGCTAATTTGAAAAAAACTCATGCAATTTTATTAGTATGAAAATGTACGATTTTTAAAAAAAGGAGGCGTGCCCCCAAAACCCCACCCCTAAACCTACCTTTCATTGGGGATGAACAAATCGTACTCATTTGTATGAACGAAAGCGAATTATTTGTAATTTGTTTGTTCTTTGCAAATTTGTACGAAATATTCGATAATCAAAAAGTTACGAAACTTATGATGTTTTTTGACATAAGACATGACATGATTTATGAATGATTTAAGTTATGACTAGACGCTAAATTCGATTGGGTGTTTTTAAAAGAGAAAGGGGCTTCTAAGTAAGCCCCGCCCACTCTTCTTACTTTATTGGAAATGACATCAACACACTGAATAAAGCTGTGTGTTTCAAGGCACTTCAGAGACCTTTAATGGTAAATATCTCCACCTGAAACAAACCTGAGGGTGAGTCCACTTTCAGCAAATTTTCATTGTATTTATTAATAAATTAATAAACATATAATTCATATAATGGTCAATGTAGAGTATGTAACAATGGCTTCTGGTCGTTTTAGACATTTGTGTGGGAAAGGCTCATGCATGCAATTGAAAAAGAAGAATTTACAACAACAAAAGCAAAAATAACGTTCTTCGTAATTACAAATGTTGTTTTCCGTGAACGAATCGCAGCTAGCACTCAGACATCTGGGTTTGTGGAGTATAAAGGTGTTTATTTATGCGCTGGCCCGCCAACAGAGTCCATACAGATGTTAAATGACGTTCTCAAAAAGCTGCATTGATCTCATGATGTTCTCATCCTGTAAAACACACACACACACATGCGCACACACACACGCGCACACACACACGCACACACACGCACACACACACACACACACACACACACACGCGCACACACAAAGAGGTAAAAACTCACCTGAGGAGACTCAAGTCATTACATAAGAGCCCTTTTCAATAAAGACATTCATGCACAACATCATATTAAAGACAGAAACAGACTTACATTTTGACAGCAGTCTATAAATTCATCTATAGTCACCACTCCATCTCTGTTTTTGTCCATTTTCTGTCCAAACACACACAAAAAAGGGTCAGAGGGTCGACATTTGTGGTATATATATTCATTTAGTTTTAGCCTTTTTTTGCTTCCCAGCAGGCACCTTGATGTCAAAACAACATTGAAAATCATGAATTAAGAAATTGAATTAAAGTCGAATTAACGTCTATTTGACATCCACACATTGATGGCCTTTTGATCAACCAAAATTATTACATTAACCACCAAAATAATGACATTAATACATTTAGTGTCATTACTTTGGTGGAACTAAATGTGTAGACTTTATTAGTTTAATACATAAAAAATAGATGAGAACATTCCGGCTTCATCAATGTACTCTCCAGTAAACACAGAGGAGAAATCCTATTTTCTATTTCAAAAACAATCAATACTTAATAAATTACAGTATATAGAGGGGGAAAAAAATCAATCCCACCTGGAAAAATATCTCCACATGCTGTCGCGGAGTTTCCTCCTTGAGTATGGGATATGTGCATTTCCCCATCATGTCATAGATGGACTTTATGATGTCTAACATTTCCTGTGAAACACAAACAACATGTTTATTGACGTTTTTACATCGTTTATTGATATGTAAGTGTCTTTCTGATAATATTTTATAATGGGGTTCAGTTTGTTACGTTTAGTTGTATTTGGTGTCACAAACTGCCAATGAAAAATATTCTCCAGAACACAGTGCTCTATATCAGTGGTTCCCAAACTTTTTGCTGTGTGCAACCCTTTCTAATAACTACAATAACTACATACACATTTTATTCTCTATACGTGATTAAAATAAAATATAATAAAATAGGTGAATTTAATGGACAAGCTTTTATAAAGTTGACCATTTTCACAGCTTCATGCATAGGTTGTAAATTACAATTTGTAATGCGATTTCTGTTTCTCTCTCTCTCTGTTTTTATCTTTTCTCTTAAAAATATGACATGTGAAGTTCACCCAAGATAAATGCATAAAAATAAAAGAATAAAATGTTCCACCATTACATACATTCTCTCGCGCACCCCTGGTTGTCAGACTGCGCACCCCAGTTTGGGAACCACTGCTCTATATAATGCAAACGTATTGTTACGTTGTGTTAATATTAGGGCCAGACGGAATCTGCGGTCGTTTTTGGCTATTTCTGCTGAGAATTTTGCGGAAAATCTGCAGATTTCTGCGGAATTGTTTTGGGAGTATCATAACTAAAACCTTAATATGTGAACTTTTAAACTTTTATTTATTGTTTAAAATGCAAATCCAATTAAATTCACTTTATTTGGTAAACAAAGCAAGTCTCTCATATAATATCGCTACTAAAAGACAGAAAATATGAATGTACAAAGTGAATTGTACATAAATCAGATGAACATTTTCATATTAGTCAATAATATTACTGTAATTAATTAAAAAACTGAATAAATATAGATTTACACACATTTAGTAAAGTAAATAACAGAACTAATGATGGGCTAAAAATCTGCAGAAATCTGCGCGCGAAGATTCCGTGTGGGCCTAGTTATTATTAACTTGAAATGTTAAATATAAAGTAACAGTATTTAGTCATTTCTTAGTTTGTATCTCCTAGTTTGGCCTTTTTTTTGTTATAATTGCTTTCATCTCAAAATGTAAAATGTTTATACTCTATAATATTAAATATATTATATTTATTTTACTATATATGACTTTATGTATGACTATATTTTAATTCTGACCATTGTTGGTTGTATTTATGCATTCATTCATTCATTCATTCATTTATTCATTCATTTTCTTTTCGGCTTAGTCCCTTTATTTATCCGTAGTTGCCACGGCGAAATGAACCACCAACTTAGCCAGCACATGTTTTATGCAACAGATGCAAAATAGCATACGTTAATGCTTTTAATTTACAGTGGGTTATTTATTAAGTATCTGTACTGTATATTACATGGGCCTGTTGGTTAGAACGGTTCTGCAGTGGTTTACATGTGTCAAATTGTAAAAGTAGACTTAAAAATATAAATAAATAAATAAACAACATCCTACTTATTAATAATAATAATAATAATAATAATAATAATATTATTAAATTTAATTTCTTAATAAACAGCCTTCCCATTTATTTATTTATATGATATATGAGATTAGAATACGCTTTTTGTAAATGATTTTATGTTGTAGAATAGAGTGCGTAATGTTCTCAATAATATATAGAGCAAACACTGGCCCTATATGTGCCATCTACATATATTTCAATTAATATGGAAAGCGAGTGCATGTTTTTACCAAAACTAATATTGGATTTTTTTTTTTAAATGCGTGTGCGTGTAACACAATATCATTTACATATAGAAATGATGGGGTTCTTCTATAAAGAGGTAGTTACTCCACCACGTTTAAAGCATCATTATGGTGTTTTGCACTATAACTAACGTGGCCCAAATGATGGATTTGCGACAGAGAAACTACGTGTTTTTGTAAACACTCGTCACTACATCGATGCATCATATTGTGATAGTCCAGCCGCGAGTTACGTTGTTGTTTGTGAAACACACCCCAGAGCATTATTGGTTGTTACATCCAATCAATTCACACTTTACAATAAGGTTTCAACAGCTAATGTATTCACTGTACTAACAAGAACTAATTATAGACAATACGTGTACAGCATTTATTAATCATAGTTCAACATTAACTAATGAATACATCCAAACCTATGCTTGTTAACATTAGTTAATGCGCCGTGAGTTAACATAAATGGATAACAACTGTATTTTCATTGACTAACATGAACAAATGCTGTAATAAATGTATTGTTTATTGTTTGTTCGTGTGAGTAAATGCATTGACCAATTCAGTGTTACTTCAGATTAATGGATTTTAACAAAAGGAACTCGGTTGTATACTACTTTTCTTCATGCGTACTGTACCTCCTTTGTTATATATCCATCTTTATTAATATCATAGAGGTTAAATGCCCAGTTAAGCTTCTCCTGAACGCTGCCTCGTAAGAGAATGGAAAGACCCATTACAAAATCCTGGAATACAATCAAACACATTGAGAAATCAGTCCAAGAATACAGAATAATCTTGCGTAAATACGTACAGCTGAAGTCAGAATTATTCAAATATTTATGTTTCACACTTTAGCTGATGCTTGATCTTATGCTATTTAAATGATTGAATGCAACATTTAAAACACTGATTTGAGGTTACATGTCTATTATGTGCATAGGAAAAAATACTTTAATAATCACATACACATTTTTTTCTACTCCCTGATGAGAGCAATTCTTTCATGCTCTTCTTTTCACATGAGCAATCAAGATTTTTAATTACCAGAAGTGACGGAAGAAGCCTTAAGCTAAACGACTACAGGACAAGCCAAGGTTTGTTAATAAAAACAAGACGGGGATGCTCTGGTTTGGTTTAATTACTGTATCTCAGAGCAGCAGCGAGGCTTGTTCGAGATTGAAATCCTTGTCATCTGCAAACTAAAGGTTCAGAGTTGCTAAAATGTTTTTTTTATTGTTTTTGTTGTTGTTGTTGTTGTTGTTGTTGTTGTTGTGTCTGCGAGATACAGACTGCACAAGCTTTTGTCATTCAAGACATTTCTGCGACAGGGGTCAACTTGAGGGGAACCTTTTTTTTTCATAACAGCTCAAACTGCGTTTGTTTGTGTTTCAAGAGTTCACACTTAGATATTGCTTGACAACTGTAAGCAGGTTTGGCATGCTGTCCCGGGAGAGAACCCTGAGCTCAGAGATCAGAGTCAATCATATCACGTGCTCCTCTCGAAATTAGTTTGAAAAACTTCACTTAAGCTGATGCATAACATGTAAAAGGCCACTAGCTGGGTTATGTTTTTCAATGTTTGCAGTAAAATAAATAAATCCCTGGGAATTATGGGTAATTTTTCATCAACTTTTAACTGAACATGGCATGGTTGTATTTACAACACTCAGTTGCCAACCCAGGGCCGGCCCGTGGCATAGGCACCATAGGCAAATGCTAAGGGCGCTGTATATCCAGGGGGGCGCCAGAAATGAGCGCGGTTCAGTTGGTTTTGTTTTCGATATTCCTGACACACATTCAGTTATAGACGGCAATAACTCAAAAAACCTCTTACCCTAAAAAGATCTAAAGTGTGTTTCCTACAAAAAGACAAAGCTGGTTATGTTTCACAGCTGTCTTTCTTTTTTTCGATTGACATTACGATCACTGCTCCATTTAAGCCCTCGCAATATGTGTTTAGCCGGGAGAGCTCGCGCTGAGAGGAGCTCTCAGTAAGGGACCGTCAGAAAAGTGCTTCTTCTTTTTTTTTCTGCTCCGCTCAGCTCGAGCTCTCCCTGTTGCAAAGGCTTAAGTGTGTGCGTGTGTGTGTGTTGGTGTGTGTGTTTGTTTGTTTGGTGCTGTCTATGTTTGTGTATGTGTTTAAATGAGAGACAGTGTGGTGCTGTTTGTCTGTGTGTTTATACAGACAGCTTGTTATAGCCTCCCCCCTAAAATATAACACTGTATGGCCCAGTTTCACAAACAGGGCTTAGATTAAGCCAGGACTAGTCCTCAGTTAAATAAGGCTATTTAAGCCACATTTAAAAAAAAAAAATGGCCTTAGAAAAATATATTACTGGTGTGCACCTGGAAACAAAAAATGACACTGATGTACTTTAAGACATCTCCCTGCAAGTTATTTTGAGTTGAGACAGCTCAAACATGCAATTTAATCTTGACTAGTCTTAAACCTTGTTTGCGAAACCGGGGGTTAATGGAAAGCATCGTCAATGCACCGTGATGCACCGAGATATCGAATTGAACCGAATCAAAGGCATGATAATCGTAACCGAACCAAACCATGAGACCAGTATAGGTTCACACCTCTAACGTCCAACCTTGAGGCAGATGGGCTACAGCAGCAGAAGACCAGACCGGGTGCCACTCCTGTCAGCTAAGAACAGGAAACTGAGGCTACAATTCCCACAGGGTCGACAATAGACGATTGGAAAAATTGGAGTCTAGATTTCTGCTGCGATATTCAGAATTCGGAAGAAAAAATATTATTATTGGATTATAATTATTGGAAAATATTTGAAAAAGAAAAAAGAGCTAATAATTGTGACTTCAGCTGTGTATGTGCCTGATGTTCGTTATTAGTTCTTACCTCAAAGCTGACCGAGCCGTTGTGATCTGTGTCGAATGCGTTGAACAGAAAATGTGCATACGTCGATGCATCTGAAAAATAAAAGAGGAACTGCTCAGCTCAGTCACCGCAATGTCATTAACTCATCCCGCAGCTTATTCTGCTCAATAACAAAGCAAATGCATAAGCTTAGCACAGACTATGATCTATTATACTATAAATAATACAAGCAGCGTGTGTATGTGAATGGTCTGGAATGAGAAGAGCCTCGTGAGGGAGATTTGTCACAATCCCTGACAAATAATGATGCGCAAACACATAATTAGAAAACCACTCGTCTGACTGTACAGTGGCACAAATCATGTGAGTCAAAAGAGAGGAACCACTACAGAAAGACCTCCATTCACAACAATGAGAGAGTGTGTGATTTGTGAGTATGTGTGTGTCTGAAATGTTTGGTGTTATGTAGTTGCTGCATAAAATAAAATAATATAATATAATATACTACAATATAATATAATATAATATAATATAATATAATATAATATAATATAATATAATATAATACAATATAATATAATACAATATAATATAATATAATATAATATAATATAATATAATATAATATAATATAATACAATATAATATAATATAATATAATATAATATAATATAATATAATACAATATAATATAATATAATACAATACAATAAAATATAATATAATATACTACAATATAATATAATATAATCAGTAAGTCACAGTATGTATACATACTTCAACTAATCAGTTTTCATGCTGTTCAGCCTTTTAATCTTAAAATGTGAGCAAAATCGCCTTTGTTGTCTTCACTTTAGACATTACGCTAGAGAATCATTCAAATGCTAGCTCTAAAGTGACGTTTGTGAATCATTAGCTTCAGATGCGAATGAAAGACAGAAAAAAAGTAGTTCCTCTTACAAAAGGATATTGAGACTCTACATGTTTGATTGCCTTTTTTATACACACGATTATGTCGTCGAACTGTTGTATAAATGTAATATAAAATTCGTAGCAGTGCAATATGGATGTATATTGTCACTTGTGCCAACGCACGCCTCCCACCAGTGCTGATATAGAGCCATATCGCACTATTACTCGTATAATATTCTCATATATTATATTATATTATTTTATATTATATTATATTATATTATCTTATATTATATAAAATCTTATGCTTTAGTATACTATAAAAAGTAAAAATTATAAAACACTAAACTGAATCATAATTAATAACTGTAATGTTTGCTTCATATTTCTGAGATTTTATCTGATTTTTATGACTGTATATTATATTACAAAATTTATAAAAAAGACTTTATAAATTTTTTCTTTTATAACATTACATTATATTATATTATATTATATTATATTATATTATATTATATTATATTATATTATATTACAAAATCAGTTATGAGTACATTATAAAAAGGACAAATAATTATGATGAATATCTCATAATTGCAACGTTTGCATCATATTTACTTATGACTAATGTTATTATAATTATATACTTTTTTATTATATATTTATATATAATTTATAATTAACATATATTTATATATATATATATATATATATATATATATATATATATATATATATATATATACATACATACATACATACATACATACATACATATATATATATTTAATTTTATTTAACATTTTTTTAAGCGTAAACATGATTTAATAAGTCTATGCAAACATTGTGTATTTTTACAGAAAAAAATCATAGACTTTCGACCAAACTCATATTTACTTAGATGTGTTACTTCACACTTCTGCGTGATTATTTCCAGACTTTACCTGAGTGAAAATTGTTTATCAGAATCTCCAATACCAACAAAAAATCAAATACAACATAAATGTTAGTTTATTTTATTTATATTAGTTTGTGTTCATATTCACAGCACACAACACAAGTATAAAGGAAACTCATTCATTCATTTTCTTTTTCGGCTTAGTCCCTTTATTAATCTGGGGTCGCCACAGCGGAATGAACCGCCAACTTATCCAGCATATGTTTTATGCAGCAGATGCCCTTGCAGCTGCAACCCATCAAAGGGAAACACCCATACACACTCAATTACACACATACACTACGGACAATTTAGCTCACCCAATTCACCTATAGCGCATGTCTTTGGACTTGTGGGGGAAACCAGAAACCCACGCATACGGGGAGAACTTGCAAACTCCACACAGAAATGCCAACTGACCCAACCGAGGCTCGAACCAGCGACCTTCTTGCTGTGAGGTGAAAGTGCTATTCACTGCACAACCGTGCAGCCCTATAAAGGAAACCGTTAAAGATAATCTATGAGTTGAAATGACACTCACCTCCCTGTGGGAAAAACTGAGCGTAAATTTCCTTAAATGTGTCTTCATTGACCACACCACTGGGACACTCCTGAAAACACACACAACAGACACTTCCATCACAATCTGAAAAGATATATACAGCATATGCATGTACATACAAATAGAAAAACGGCATCGTTTCTGAGCAATAAACGTATCTTGCATAGTGTGATGCATACAAATGTGTTTGATAAATGAAAGCGTGAAGCAGCAGATAAACACACTGTACTGGAAGTGCACTGAACGCAACAATAGCACATTATATCTCTCCTTCATTTCAAATAAATGAGCTCAGAGGCTTCATGTCAGACTTTATATTCTTCCAGGGAGATGTGAGATCATATAAACCTCAAATATGATCGGACTATTATTCAACACTGATGTCTGCATGTTGTTTGTTCAATATTATTTGATGACCTGCACTGAAAATGATGCGACCTTCTCAAAATGACAGAACAATGGTGCAATCTGCCATGTTTGCCCGATGAAATGCTCTTAGATGTTTTGCTTTAATAAACTCGTTAATGTGCGTTTCTTCAGAAATAATAATTGAACACATACGTTGTCTCTGAACATCGGCGGTGCAGTTTCTTTATTACTCTTCTTAAGGGAGTTGCGGTGGCTGATATCCAAGATGTTTGTTGAACTGAAACTTATTGTATTACTCTCAGGATTGCAGCAAAAATAATAGATGCTGTTATCCGAATCCGAATCAAAATCAAAATCAGAATCATACTTATTGAGAGTACATGTAGAAGGAAATCTGTCATGGTGAATTGGTGCCTGACTAACACAACATACATTTTTGTCATTTAATAATAATAATAATAATAATAATAATAAAAATAATAATAATAATAATAATAATTAGAGATTTAAAAATAATTCCATATAATATAATAATAAACAATGAGACAATACGTAGTTATCATACTATAGTAAAGTACTTTAATTAATTTGTTGTGGTAATTCTGTTGTTACTATGGTAATGCAAAAACTACAGTAATACTAAGAATTGACCCTGTAGTTATTGTAGTTTCTACAACTGTAGGGTATAATATAATACAACACATTAACAGTTTGTTACTGTCAACCATGCACGTGCACACATAGGGCTCAACCTGTGCAGTGCACATGCCCTTTTTAGTCTTCAAAATTTCATCCTGCACATGCCCCTTAAACAGTCTCTGCACGGTTCTGCTGTCAACTCTGTTTCTGCCAACTCTGTTACTGTTAATTCTGTTACTGTCAACTATGTTACTTTTAACTATGTTGTTCTCTTTTTTCTGTCAACTCTGCTGTTATCTGTTACTGTCAACTCTGTTATTGCAAACTCTGTTGTTGTCTATTACTGTCAAATCTGTTACTGTTAACTCTTTCAACTCTGTTGTTGTCTGTTACTGTCAACTCTGTTACTGTCAACTCTGTTGTTGTCTGTTACTGTCAACTCTGTTACTGTCAACTATGTTGTTGTCTGTTACAGTCAACTCTTGCTGTCAACTTGGTTACTGTCAAATCTGTTGTTGTTTGTTACTGTCAACTCTGTTAATGGTAACTCTGTTATTGTTAACTCTGTTACTGTCAACTCTGTTACTGTCAACTCTGCTACTGTTAACTCTGTTACTGTCTGTTACTGTCAACTTTGTTATTGTTAACTCTGTTATTGTTAACTCTGTTATTGTTAACTCTGTTACTGTCAACTCTGTTACTGTTAACTCTGTTATTGTTAACTCTGTTATTGTTAACTCTGTTACTGTCAACTCTGTTACTGTCAACTTTGTTATTGTTAACTCTGTTACTGTCAACTCTGTTACTGTCAACTCTGTTACTGTCTGTTACTGTCAACTCTGTTACTGTCAACTCTGTTGTTGTCTGTTACTGTCAACTCTGTTACTGTCAACTATGTTGTTGTCTGTTACAGTCAACTCTTGCTGTCAACTTGGTTACTGTCAAATCTGTTGTTGTTTGTTACTGTCAACTCTGTTAATGTTAACTCTGTTATTGTTAACTCTGTTACTGTCAACTCTGCTACTGTTAACTCTGTTACTGTCAACTCTGTTACTGTTAACTCTGCTACTGTTAACTATGTTACTGTCTGTTACTGTCAACTTTGTTACTGTTAACTCTGTTATTGTTAACTCTGTTATTGTTAACTCTGTTACTGTCAACTCTGTTACTGTTAACTCTGCTACTGTTAATTATGTTACTGTCTGTTACTGTCAACTTTGTTACTGTTAACTCTGTTATTGTTAACTCTGTTATTGTTAACTCTGTTACTGTCAACTCTGTTACTGTTAACTCTGCTACTGTTAACTATGTTACTGTCTGTTACTGTCAACTCTGTTACTGTTAACTCTGTTATTGTTAACTCTGTTATTGTTAACTCTGTTACTGTCAACTCTGTTACTGTTAACTCTGTTATTGTTAACTCTGTTATTGTTAACTCTGTTACTGTCAACTCTGTTACTGTTAACTCTGTTATTGTTAACTCTGTTATTGTTAACTCTGTTACTGTCAACTTTGTTATTGTTAACTCTGTTACTGTCAACTCTGTTACTGTCAACTCTGTTACTGTCTGTTACTGTCAACTCTGTTACTGTCAACTCTGTTACTGTTAACTCTGTTATTGTTAACTCTGTTACTGTTAACTCTGTTATTGTTAACTCTGTTATTGTTAACTCTGTTACTGTTAACTATGTTATTGTTAACTCTGTTATTGTTAACTCTGTTACTGTTAACTATGTTACTATCAAATCTGATACTGTCAACTCTGTTATTGTTAACTCTGTAACTGTCTGTTGCTTTCTGTTACTCTCAATTATGTTACCGTCAACCCTGTTACTATCAACTCTGTTATTGTCTATTACTACCAACTCTGTTACTGTCTGTTACTGTCAACCCGATTAATATCAACTCTGTTATTGGTAACTATGTTACTGTCTGTTACTCTCAACTCTGTTACTGTCAACCATGTTATTGTCAACTCCTTTACTGTCTGTAACTCAACTCTGTTACTGTTGAATGTTGCTGTATATTACTGTTAACTCTGTTGCTGTCAACTCTGCTACCGTCAACTTTGTTATTGTCTGTTACTATCAACTGTTATTGTCAACTCTGTTACTGTCAACTCTGTTAAATGCTCTATATTACATTTCAACATTATGCAGTATGTGTGTGTGTGTGTGTGTACCCCCCCCCCATCTCTCTCCAAACTGAACATTATATTTGGTAACCCATATATATTTATACGACACAATGATTACAGATTAAACTTTAAGACCTGCATTCATCAGTCCTTTATTAGCCACTTCCAGCATTCCTCATGTGCTTCCCTTGCAATGATAGATCAGTGAAAACAAAGTGAAATCACATCTTTAACAATACCTCTCCCTTGACGACAGATACAAAAGCAATAAAAGCAACTAATGTCTCTGTCGCAGGGAAACGCCGGCACTTTCTAATTTGTAGCATTGGATGTATTGTTTTAATTCACATGTTTGTACCGAAAGAACAGAGAAGTCTAATGTTCTTTTAACTAGTTTACTGAAAGCACGACGCCAGATTCTGACATCTATAAAACATTCAGCTTTATAAGGAGAAACAGATGAGCTGTAGCTTTATTATCGTATTCATCCTGCCTGCTGCGATTTAAAGTGAGTGATAGAAGTGTCATTTCTGTTGACATTCTGCGCATTTATGTGATGGAGACAAAACATCGCGCATCCATAGCAGAAAAGAAAGACAAATCTGATGTTTATGTCGCTTTGTGCTTATTTTGAGCGTCATCAACTGCTTTAACGTGACTTTTATTATGTGAAATGGGTCCTAAGCATTTATGATTTCAAAATATATTGTGACTATTAAGAATTATTATGGATTCTCTTTAAGAAATGAACAATTGTAAGGCGCCAGCCACATTTCTAAAAGCCGGAAGAGTGTCATTTGAACCGCAGGATTCAGATTAGATTATATAGTAGAAATGGCTATTTTCTAAATGATTGTTGTTGCTTTGTCCAATGGTTTGGCAATTGCGGTAATTATGAAAAGTGCTTTTAAATGTATCTATTTCAAGCAAGGTAATTGCAGAAAATTGCTTAGTTGTCCTTAATCCACTTATCCAAGAAAGATTTCTGCTGTTTTTTTTTTTTTTTGCCTAAATCATCCATTTCATTTAAGTGTTGAGACAAACCCTATTATGGGTTTTTGAAAATTACCTTCCAACGGTGTGTAACAAAGCTCTAAGTGAATGAAAACATCTGGCTGAGGCTAAAATCTGAGGCCCTGTTTACACTAGTGCATTTTAGTTTTAAAACGGCGTTTTAGATCAAAAACGATCCGCGTCCACACTAGCGTTTCACCTGGTGTTTCTGAACATATCTCCGTCCACACTACGCCACCAAAAACGTACATCACATGACCATTCGCGCACTCTGGGCATGCGCGTTCTAGTATAAACAGAAAGCATGCGTCTCGCTCGGCATTTGGTTATTGTAAGTCAACAAACGCCGGTGGAACAATGAACACGATGGCAGAGAAAGCAGAAGAGGTATTTTTGTGGACAGACGATGAGGTCGAGTTGTTACTAAACGTAACAAATGAATAACTGCACAATGGCACCTAAAACAGACAATAGTGCAAACAACGCTTCCATTTCTGTGTCCATGCTGTTGTTTACAGTGAAGGCTGGTCTGCTGTCTTCCGGTAGCGTTAAAGTTATGTGTTATGTTCATGTGATAGGGGCTTGACGAATAAGGGAAAGATATGCAATGACACAAAAGCCCCAATCAGGTAGCGAATCTCAGCAGCCCCGCCTCCATATTCAGATGTCTCTGTTTTCCCCCATCCACACTGATACGGAGCAGCAGCGTTTCAGAATGAAAACGGCCTCTCCAGTGTTTCCAAAACGCTCCGTTTTCAGCACTCGAAAATTTTGGCGTAGTGTGGACGGATGGCGTAACGGTAGCAAAACGTATGCGTTTTCAAACTAAAACGCATTAGTGTAAACGGGGCCTAAAGCTGCTCCTTGTCTTATAGCTCTATAGTCAAATAAAAGAATTGACCCAGAGTCCTTTAAACTATTCACCATTATTTTGAAACTTTATCCAAAAAACTGAAGCTCCTCTTTCTCAAACATGGTAACAGATTGTGATTACAGTAATATAATAAGAAACACTTTCTACATGTTTATTATATCTTAACATTTACTCTCAAAGAAGAGTTTGAGACTTTTTTTATTAGATATACTGTAGTCTATCTGTTAGAAAAATAATTAATTGCATAAATCTTAATACAAACACTGAGTGTTTTTTAGGGTTTTAAAATGTGTAAAGTTTCATTCCCTTAGTTAAAGTATTTTCTTCTTTGTTACTTAAAAATATATATATCTATAACACTTGAATGCATAGATACATTTTCTGAAGGATCATGTGACACTGAAGACAACTTTAGTAAAATTCAACTGTACTATCACAATTAAATTTAATATTGATTGATTATTCAGTTAACATGCTATATGCAGCACTTAAATAAAAATACAAGCATACAATAATGAAAAAAATTATATTATGCAGAAAAAAGTTTGAGCTGTTTGAGCAATTTTGGGAAATTTTGCTCTAGTAGATCAATAAAGGTCATGCAAAATAATCTGTTGACAGTGGATTTTACCAACAACTAAGTTTATTCTTATAAGTAATGGTTGCATTTGTAAGATAAAATAAAATAAAAGTAAATAAAATTAAATAAAATTAAACAAAAAAACAAACAAACAAATAAATAAATCTTCATACAGACTTTTACTATGCTGCACTATATAATAAATAAATATGATATTTCATTCATTCATTTTCTTTTTTCAGCTTAGTCCCTTTATTAATCTGGGGTCCCCACAGCAGAATGAACCGCCAACTTATCCAGCAAATGTTTTACGCTGCGGATGCCCTTCCAGCTGCAACCCATCTCTGGGAAAAATCCATACACACTCATACGCTACAGACAATTTAGCCTACCCAATTCACCTGTACCACATGTCTTAGGACTGCGGGGGAAACCAGAGCACCCAGAGGAAACCCACGCAAACACAGGGAGAACATGCAAACTCCACACAGAAACATCAACTGACCCAGCTGAGGCTCGAACCAGCGACCCTTTTGTTGTGAGGCGCTACCTACTGCACCACTGCATCGCCATGAAACATGATATTTGCTTTGCATAATAAATAAAATAAAATAAAACAAACAAAAAATAAATAAATAAATCTTCCATTTAGTCTTTTTATATAATAAATATATTTAATAAATATAATTAATATTTGTTTTAAATAAATAAATAAATAAATAATTAAATAAAATAGAAAAAATGTCCCTCATTAAATTTTTTGTTGCGCTATATAACAAATAAAATAAATACATACAATATTTGTTTTATAAAATAAACAAAAACTAAATAAATAATAAAACAAACAAATAAGTAAATAAAATAAAAAATCTCCATTCACTTTTTGCTTTGAAAAAAATAAATATATTGAATATCTGTTTTATATAATAAATAAACAAAACAAACAAAATAAAGAAATGAAAAAAAAACATAAAAAATAAATAAAAATAAATAAATCACCATTTAGACTTTTCCTTTGCTGTGCTATATAATAAATATATTTAATATTTGTTTTAAACAAACAAGATAAAATAAAATAAATCTCTCCTCCACTCAGACTTTTTTTCTTTGCTCTGTTTTCCACGAGTTGAATTAGCAGTGAACTGAAAGCAAAACATGCCAGAGATCCTCTGATTGCGCTGAACTCTCATGCTTCAGTAAGCTGAAAACATCTCTTCATTACAGCGTGCGCATCTTAACCGTGTTAATGAACCTGCAGGCTTGATAACGTTGAGAAGAGTTTGGCACTGACGCTTTTGCGAAGAAAGCCACGCGTGTCTCTTTAAAGGTAATTATACGGCTTTCCCTCAGGAGACACTGGATGACAGCAACACGAAACAATCCTTTTTAATTAAGCAGAGCTCACTGAAACAACATACACACACACACACACACACACACACACACACACACACACACACGCACACTGCTGTTTTTAATGTCAGACATGTGAAGTGCTGGATTAGACCAAAACAACTGCTTTCATGTTTTCCAGAGCCTGAGGTAATTGGTGGTGCCGAGGACACTTTTCACACCGGGTTTGATTATTTATGAAAACTCTGAATGGAGACCGGTGGGTACCTCAACATTTAAATGTGGGTGTCATGATAATAGTAAAGGAGCATTTGGGAATGTTAAGTGGAGTTTCAGTTTCAGTATTCCTGTCATACCGACTGTGCACCCGCTTCGAATGTTATCACTTGATTGAATGGGCGTTATCATTAGTGGTTATCAGCTGATAGATATGGGCCGGTAGTGGCCTTCTGCGCCTACTGGTAGACTCAGAAGGCTGTTATCATCCATCGACATGGTTAATCAGCTATACTAATATAGAAGACTCCAGATGCAGATCTGTTAACTTCCGGCTGCAGCCGTATGCAATCAATAGCTAATTAACCATGTGGATGAATGATAACCTAAGCAACTTGAGCCTACTGGTAGGTGCAGAAGGCCCCTAATGGCCCATATCTTTCAGCTGATAATCACTGATAACGCCAATTCAATTTAATTTAATTGAATTTATTTTTAATTTAATTTAATTTATTATTAATTTTTTTTTTCAGAAAAAAATCAAGGAATTAAAATTCAAAATTCATGCATAAAGTTAATTTGTTCTAATAAGATATTTATTTGCTTAAGATATTATTTTTATAGATTAAGATGTTTATTTTTATTATTTATTTGTTTATTTATTTTGTTTGTCAGATTTAATTTATAATAGAAAACAAATGTTATATATTTATTATATAGCAGAGCAAAAAAATCTGAATGGAGGACAATTATTATCACATTTTATTTTATTTATTTATTAATGTTATATTTTTTATTTTTAAATTACATTTTTAAATAATTGAATTGAATTGAATTGAATTTTCAAATTCTGGGAAAAAAATCTGTTCACACCACATTTTCCAGAAGAACAAAAAAAAAATATATATATATATATATATCAAGAAAATGCAAGAGCGTGATGATCGATGGGTTTTGTTTCATTTTTTATAAGATGCAATGAAATGTGTGTATTGGTTGAATATTTCTGGATGGATACTATAAAAATTAAATAAACAAAAGTTTACTAAATCCAATATAGGTTTAATTTAGTTTTTGTTTCACATAAATTTTCAGATAATACATTTTGTAATAAACTGGAGCAGGGCTCAAACGCTTTACTAACAGGCAAAGGGGTTGAGACAGGTGGCAAACAATTAAAAATAGTAAGTGAGTAACTGAGTATATATATATAGTTGAAGTCAGAATTATTCGCCTCCCATTTAAATTTTTTTCTCTTTTTTAAATATTTCCCAAATGATGTTTAACAGAGTAAGCAAATGTTCACAGTATGTCTGATAATATTTTTTCTTCTGGAGAAAGTCTTATTTGTTTTATTTTGACTAGAATAAAAGCCGTTTTTAATTTTTAAACACCTTTTTAAGGACAAAATTATTAGACCCTTTAGGCAATTTTTTTGCGATACAGAACAAACCTTTGTTATACAATAACTTGCCTAATTACCCTAACCTGCCTAGTTAACCTAACCTAGTTAAACCTTTAAATGTCACTTTAAGCTGTATAGAAGTGTCTTAAAAATATCTAGTCAAATATTTTTTACTGTCATCATGGCAAAGATAAAGTAAATCAGTTATTAGAGATGAGTTATTAAAACTATTGTTTATGTGTTAAAAAAAGCGTTTTCTGTTAAACAGAAAATTGGGAAAAAATAAACAGGGGGGCTAAAAGTTCTGAATATATATATATATATATATATATATATATATATATATATATATATATATATATATATATATATATATATATATATATATATTCAATGGCCACTTAATTAGGTACACCTTACTAGTAGTGGGTTGAACCTCCTTTTGCCTTCAGAACTGCCTTAATCCTTCCAAGAATAAATTCAACAAGGTACTGGAAACATTCCTCAGAGATTTTGCTCCACATTGACATGATAACATTACGCAGTTGCTGCATATTTGTCAGCTGCACATTCATGATCCGAATCTCCCATTCACCACATCCCAAAGGTGCTCTACTGGATTGAGCTCAGGTGGCTGTGGAGGCCATTTGAGTACAGTGAACTCATTGTCATGTTCAAGAAAGCAGTCTGAGATGATTCACGCTTTATGACATGGCGCATTATCCTGTTGGAGTAGCCATCAGAAGATGAGTACACTGTGGTCATAAAGGGATGGACATGGTCAGCAACAATACTCAGGTAGACTGTGGCGTTGACATAATGCTCAATTGATACTAATAGACCCAAAGTGTGCCAAGAAAATCTTTTTTTTTTATGTGGAATAGGAAGTTTAGCCTCTTTATGTCCAAAATAATATTCTCAGGGGATAAGACGAGGATGAACTAAATATGTTAAAACACATCAACTACTGTAACTTACATCTAAGAGTATAGTAGTCAGATCTGTTCCAGAAAGCAAGATAAATACAGATTTCTCCAGGCTCTAAACACTTACCTCAACATTTTAAGTGTGCTCAGCAGACATTATGTCGACTTCATCGCTTTACTCTGATAGAAATAGGACACAGCGAGTTCATCAGGAAGTCGAGCGTTTATGAAGCCTTAACACTGAAGATCTAGATATATACGCATTTATGCTGTACAGTAAATCCATTAAAGCGAGACTGAATCCTTTTTTTTTACCATGCCAGCAGATTGAAAGTGTTTCTGAGAGTGTCACTGACAGAATGTGTTTTGTTGAAGAATGTAAAAGCTTGATGTGCGCATAAATCCCTCCAGTATTAAAGCGTGTTGTGTTGTTTCCAGCTGCTCCACACACAGCACAGGGAATACAGTCATGAGCGACGCCACAGGCTGCTCTCACACACTTTCCGTTTTACTGCTCATATTTTTGTCATGTACTGTTACATGTGCGTGTAGTATAAAAATCACACTTTATTTTAAGGTACAATCTTTGCTATTAATGAATTATTAAGTAAGACTTTCAGCTCAATAAACGACTAATTATCTGCCTATTAATAGTTAGTAAGTAGTTGGGTTAAGGTATTGGGCAGGATAAGGGATGTGAAATAATATCATACTTTATCAGGAATAATTAGCCAACATCGTATTATTAGGCAGGGAATCAGTCGGTGGTTATTAGTGGGAATTCACACTTTAACTAAAGTGTTAACAGATCCTGCAGTTGTACAGTCCAGTGTTGGCAGGCACATGCACACATAGGGCTCAACCTGTGCTGTGCACATGCACCTTATAGTCTTGGATGTAAAGTGCCCTTCCAAAGTTATCTGAAGTGCCCCCGTGAGACACCCCCCCCTCCCCTCTTCAGTTTGCGACAATAATACTGACTTCAACTGTATATATAATTATATAACTCATATTATATATAACTTGTATAACAACCAATTTAATAAATGTAATTAGTTTTGCTGCATAAAAGGGCAGTGGCGCCTGCAGCCGTACGACTGTACGCACTGTGCGTACCTAAAATGAGAGGACGGGAATTAATGCCGCTTTTTGTTTATTTATTTATTTGTGACATAATTTAAATTGATTATTAAACGGTATACACTACCGCTGCCTGCTTTTCCACTATCGTGCCAAATCGTTCTGAGAACACTTGGGGTTACGGTTGTTTCTCCACTGAGGACTGCGGGAGAGAACTTTACCAACAGCTGCATGCACTGCTGAAAGACTTTTTTTTTTCTGCTGTGCATCGAATAAAGACAGGCTTAACATTATTGATGTTCAAAATCCTATAGCTACATACTTTATCCATGAAACACGAACTTGCAGACTCTTTAAACAATGAGGAAATAACTGCACTTCAGTCAAGCCAGACGTCTTGTTTTGTAATTTAATGCCGGCTATACCCCCCGAAGGACGGTTACGGCGTGTTGAGATATCGAACGTCACCCGAGAAAGTCTAATCTTTCATTACTTTATTGGGGTTGTGTTTGAAAGCTTTAGCGGCAGTGTAGCTGTTCAAGGTACTGTTGTATGAGTTAAATTATAGCCTATGCACCAAAAAAAACAGTTAAATTTAATGAATAAATATATGGATTCTTAAATGTCGGTATAGTTTTTTACTCAAAAATAATAATAAAATGTTTTATAAAAATAAAAATGAGCAATTTTATTATTATTATTATTATTTTTACGATTCAGTTAAATAATTTATTGGAGCATTTAACATGTTTCTGTGTTTTTTTGTTTTGTTTTTTTCTCTGTGATCTTTAATACATACTGGGTAGCTGCGCAAAATATTTTCTAAAATGTCAATCAGGATTTTGTCTATGGCTTTAATTATGAAGACAATAAAATAGTAAAACTAATAAAATTAAATTATAAAAATACAAAGATAAAAATAGCAGAATTTTGCTAAATTATTAAAAAAAATATTCGTTTTTATTGTACTTAATGCATTCATTATTTAATGTTTGAATACTGAAATAACAGCCATCAGAAGGCGGCAGGGCGGTGCTGGATTTGTGCGTACCTTAGAATGAAATCCTGCAGGCGCCCCTGTAAAAGGCTGTTACTCCGGTTTTACATCGCATGAGTGGTGCGTATTTTATCGGTGTGCATGTAAACAACCGGGATTCATACCAGGAGCGAGTGAGCAGCGTGTGAGGTGCGTTGGAATGGTTCTTTGCGTGCATGCGTCAGTTTGGTTACACCAGTGTTGTTTCAGTTGCACATAGAGTAGCAAATTTGCACGTGCAAAATACGGCAAATGTCAATGTATAACGAAGGCATGTCTAAACTCGGTACTGGAGGGCCGGTGTCCTGCAAAGTTTAGTTGCAACCCCAATCAGACACACCTGGGCTAGCTAATCAAGCTCTTACTAGGCTTTCTAGAAACATCCTTGCAGTTCCCTGCTGAAAAATCCAGCTTAAACCAGCCTAGGCTAGTTGGCTGGTTTTAGCTGGTTGACCAGGCTGATTTTAGAGGGGTTTTGGCCCTTTCCAGGCTGGTTTCCAGCCTGGTCTTAGCTGGTCAGGCTGGAAAATGACCAGCTAAATCCAGCTAAAACCAGCTTGACCAGCCTGGTTTAAGCTGGACATAGCTGGTTTTGGCTGGGCTCACAGATGGCTAGGCTGATCAAGCTGGTTTTAACTGGTCATCTCCCAGCCTGACCAGCTAAGACCAGGCTGGAAATGGCTGGAAACCAGCCTGGAAATTGCCAAAACCCCTCTAAAACCAGCCTGGTTGACCAGCTAAAACTAGCCAACCAGCCTAGTCTGGTTTAAGCTGTTTTTTTCAATAGGGGTGTGTTAAAGCAAGTTGGAGCTAAAATCTGCAGGACACCGGCCCTCCAGGACTGAGTTTGGACACCCCTGGTGTAACGTGTTTATTCTGGGATGACTCTAAATTAATATTTGCATAAAGTAAATCGAATATCAAAGCTTTTACTTGGGCACATTTTTTTTTTTTTTGCACCATCTCCCCGTGCCCCCAGCAAAACGTGCCACCCTGGGGGATCGCCCATATTGCCCATTCCTAAATCCGCCACTAGCTACATTTTAGATGAACGTTTTACCTAATTCAGCAACGAAGCAAAGAACTACGAGTAGTTTAATCAGCACAGTGATTCTCAAATTAACATACTTTCAATCAGTTTTTAATTTTGCCTGTCTGATATAAAACACCAGGCTGAGAACTGTAGAGTAATAAAACAGATATGTCTGTGCGCTGAATAAAAGAACAAACTAAGCTAAACATGAATATCTTCGTCCTTTGAAATACATAAAAGCACGCTAAAGGATGAAGAGAAAAGGGTTTCCAATGGCAAGGGTCTGACTATAACTATTATGGACACAAGCGACTATTATTCATGCTCTTTGTGCATTTTCGGCTGTAATCAGGATAATAGTGAAACCATTGTGGACCGACAAAACAATGGATCAAAACAAGCCAGACTTTCCCACATGACACGCTTGATGAGGAGTTGCAGATTTACAATAGGTATTGCGTATGCGAGTCTGTGAAGTTCAGGAGATCATAGGATGGTCGATTCAATATTTTAGCTTCAGAGGGGCTCACGTGCCCTCGGCGTGCCCTTTGCTCAGCTCTTTACGACTACAGCATCAAAGTGTGGAGGAATCTGAGGGCTTATGCGGCATTTGGGACAGGACCCATGACAGCGATTAATTAAATCTGAAGGATCTTAGCAATTAGTCATAAATCAAGGATGGAGAAACATAAAGTGGAATTGCCAGCTGAATTTGAAGTCATCGTTTTATTTAATCTGTTTATTATTTATTCTGATTGTCTGGTGTTTATTGCATTACAGGGCATCCGTAAATTATTCATAGCACTTCTACTTTTTCCACATTGTGGAATGGATTAAGTTAGTTTATTTCCTCAACATTCTACACACAATACCCCATAATGGCAATGTGAGAAAACAGTTTTTAAATTTGTTACACATTTATTAAAAATAAAAAGCTGAAAAATCACATGTACATCAGTATTCACAGCCTTTGCCGTTGAGCTCAGCTACATTCTGTTTCCACTGAGCATTCTTGAGATGTTTCAGCGGCTTCATAGGAGTTCACCTGTGGTCAATTCAGTTGATTGCACATGATTTGAAAAGGCATACACCTGTCTATATCAGGTCCCAGGGTTGACAGTGCATGTCAAAGCAAAAACCAAGCATGAAGACAAAGGATTTGTCTGTAGACCTCTGAGACAGGATTGTCTCGAGGCACAAGGCTGAGGAAGTTTACAGAAACATTTTTGCTGCTCTGAAAGTTCCAGTGAGCACAGCGGCCTCCATCATCCATAAGCGGAGGATGTTTGATACCACCAGGACTCTTCCTAGAGCTGGCCGGCCATCTAAGCTGAGTGATCAGGGGAGAAGAGCCTTAGTCAGGAAGGTGATCAATAACCTGATGGTCATTCTGCCTGAGCTCCAGTGTTCTTTTGTGGAGAGAGGAGAACCTTACAGAAGGACAACCATCTGTGCAGCAATCCACCAATTATGCCTGTATTGTAGAGTGGCCAGACAGAAGACACTCCCCACTTGGAATTTTACTGGAAGATTAGTCAGGATAGAAGGAAAGATGAATGCAGCAATGTAAAGAGACATCCTGAATGAACACCTGCTTCAGAGTGCTCTTGACCTCAGACAGGGGGACGGTTCATCTTCCAGCAGGACAATGACCCAAAGCCAAAATATCAATGGAATGGCTTCACAACAACACTGTGAATGTCCCTAAATGGCCCAGCCGGAGCCCAGACCTAAATCTTATTGAACATCTCTGGAGAGATCTGAAAATGGCTGTACAACGTAGCTTCCCATCCAACCTGATAGAGCTGGAGAGGTACTTGCAAAGAGGAATGGCCAAAAACTCCCAAAGACAGGTGTGCCAAGCTTGCGGCATCATATTCAGAAAGACTTGAGGCTGTAATCGCTGCCAAAGGTGCATCAACAAAGTATTGAGCAAAGGCTGTGAATACTGATGTACATGTGATTTTTCAGGTTTTTATTATTAAATAAATTTCCAACGATTTCAAAACTCTTTCTCACATTGTCATTATGGGGGATTGTGTGTAGAATGTTGAGGAAATAAACAAACTTAATCCATTTTGGAATAAGGCTGTAACATAAAAAATGTGAAAGAAGTGAAGAACTATGAATACTTTCCAGATGCACTATATCTATATATCTATATATCTATATATCTATATATCTATATATATATATATATATATATATATATATATATATATATATATATATATATATGCAAAATACGATGGGACCATCGCAACTGTGGGCCAGTGGCATACTTCCCCCCTCCTTTCTTCCTTCAGCACCAGCTAGGAAGTTAGGGATATACTCTTTATAAGGGTTGGTGGTTACAGCCGGTCATCAGATGGGCACCCCCCTTCCTCGGTGTTTCAACGATTTAAGCCCATGACACCTCGGGAGGGCTCGAGAGCAGATCCAGCGTCCTGGACCTACTCCTGCTGACCACCACCCAACTCTATGATATATTTTGTTTTTCAACAGTTTGGCTTTTCCACCGAACCTCCCTTTGCAGCCAGCGAGATATATATATATATATATATATATATATATATATATATATATATATATATATATATATATATATATATATATATATATATATACATATAAATGTCAAATAATGAATGGACAAACATATTAAACATGTATTATTGATTTACAGTATATAGTACTCCACAAGAAAAAATGTGTAAGACAATGTTGAAGGTGCTAGCAAAGCTTCAGTGCAGTCATCACGTGTCTCTGTGTGTGTGTGGCCTAAAGGAAGGATTACCACCATCTGATTTCTCCCCCTGAGAGTCTGATAATAACGGACCATTGTGCCTCTCTCACGCTTTGTCACCTGACAATTTGGGTCGAGTTAATTCGGTGTTGTCTCATTACATCGAGCACCAAAGGTGACAAAGGACATTTATGCCTCAGGGACACTCTAGAGACCTTTCCTGACCTGATTACAGTAGCAGACGTGATCGTTTTTTTTTCATCTGCAAAGTTTGCCATGTTCTACATCAAACCAACACTCAGATGGAAATATTTCTCCCGAACGCGAGCCGCTTCAAATCGAGAAAGGAAAAATCAAACTCTGTTTTGATGTCAGACGTGCAGTCAGATGTATTAACTCACGTTCTTGAAGCCTCTGTAGAGGATTTGAAGCTCTTTGCGTGAGAAACGCGTTTGAGCCTCCAGCTGCTCCAAAGCCTCGGGTCGATGCCGTACAGCTGACAGCTCCAGCTCATCCTCAATGCTATCTGTGGAGAAAACACAAGAGATCAGGGTTAAGATCCAAATTTGCATACTCTTCACACAGCGTTAACCTTTAAGATGATTGCTGAGTTTATGATTTAAGTAACTAGTGGACTGAATAGACATAAAACATCTTATTCAACAGGAAATTTTAGGCTAATGAAATGTTAATGAGTACCAAAAAACACAGTAATTTAATTACTTTGTTATGCCATTTGGTGTTACACTGTCTTTATGAGTTAGTAATTTAATTCATGGTTTCCACTACATTCATTCTTCCATGTCGGGGCGCCAAACCAAAATTCATCCCGCCACGGAGAGGTATGAAACACCCTGCTCAGACAGGCGGGGGGCGCTTCACGGGGGTTTTATGTCAATACCGCAAGCATTTTTGTATGTCAGAAAAAAACATTTAAATAACATTTAGACTACACAAAGTTAGACTTGTTTTAAAAATAGATGTCAATGTTTAAACGTCTATTCGATATTTTTAACCACACAAATACTCGCTGGGACCTTCCTAGCAATAAATCTGCTAGCTCATATTGAAGCTGAGCTTTCCCAACTTCAGCTCAGACCATCTAGCATCCAAAATGACCTGCGCCCGAGGTTTACACATCATTTACACCTCTAAAGGCTGAATAATCTTTAAAAGGAGCAGAAGCCAATAAAACAATGAGTGAAATGTGGAATCGTCTGCTAACATTAATCAGCGAGGTGACGGCTGCTATTGGGAGTCACAGTGATTACTGCAACACCTGAAGCGTGGAAGACTAATGGCAGACGTATGACCCCGTGATCCACAGAAGACGACTCGTCAAACAAATCTGACACACACCAACATCATTTACCCATCTCAGAAGCGTCCCTCTGGGTGTACAGCCATCCAGTGTGACAGAGTAATTGTAGGATCATTACCGCTTCATGCTAACAGCCCTCCGGTTTCATAACACAATGCATATGTACGCGAATAACAGCAAACTTCGGCATCTGAAATGATCATTAGAAAAACAAGCAGCAATTGCTTTTGACAGCTAATCATTAGCTATAGTCCCACAGTTCAATACGAGTGGTATTAAGGATTTGCTGCAGTGTTCCCTAAATATAAAACATGCCAGTGTATGATTAATTATATGATTATTTTTACTAAACTTTCTTTCCAAGTGAGTGTATAGGGACAGAGTGTATTCAAAGGGCATACTACAACGTCATCAAGATGGCGCCAAGCATGTCCGCTATGTTGTGAGCACCTAGCTAACTTTGTTGTGTTTTGTGTGTTTTACTTGTATTTTTGTCGTTTTTCGTGCTGGATGTACACACTCTCATTACCTACGACAGACACACACTTCAGGAAATTGCTCGTTGTACATCGAAGACCGGACTTTGAGTTCTTTTACGGCGCTCTGTTTACAAACACAGCAACAGAGCCCTTTGTCTGGGTCACACAACCGAAGCGACAAGGGAAACACAGCCGGAAAAGAGGAAAGAGAGTCGCCGTTAGTCAGACTATGACACCTTGAATTTCGACCTCCGCTCCCCACCGTTCTGCTGGCTAACGTTCAGTCACTGGACAACAAACTTTCCGAGCTTCGGGCTTTCTAAGCTTTTCACTCATCATAGCACACATGCTGCTGATGATGTGACAATAAAAGTGATTTGATTTGATACTTTAATACATCCAATCTGTCATTCAGCAGCTGAAAAAATGAGAAAAAATGTAACTCTTTGGCTTATGTAAAAAGTGAAACACTATTTAAACAATCTAGGCGCAAAGTCTAAAGCGCAAAAGCATTAAGAGCATGTGTCCGAATCCACTTTTGCTATTTTAAGGATGGAGAAATATCGTTTGCACCCTGGCGCATGGTCCAAGAGGATTGTGCTTAATCTAATAATGAGTTCTGGGTGTGTTTTGAGCATAACATGCATTAACCCTTTCATGCTCAAATTAAATTTTAGAAACAGGCAAAATCTATGCTTTTAACTGTTGCAAATCAGCAACACCTGCCTTGAGAGGGTTAAACCAATCAGAGTGTCATCTCACATTCACTTTAAGAGTCAGTTGCGTCGCACATTTGCTATTCACATGGCAGACTTTGTAAAAACTGAACGCCTCACTAGCGAGAAAACAGTTAAACAGAGCATCTGCAGCGCAAGAATAAAGAACGAGCCTCCTCCATTCGGCCTACTTTACTTTACTTTTACTCTTTACTCTTTTGCTTTTGTGGAGTAAGGAAACTGTGTTGACGGGCATCCATTAGCCTAAATTAGCCTAAATATTTAATTTAGTTTGTTAAGCACCAAGATCTGTTTCAAAACTATTTCTAAATTTAGTTCTAATTTACAGTAAATGAATAAATGAACAATAATAATGAAGTGTGATCTAAAAACTGAGTTATATCCAAACATTCGCTAAACCAATTTGTTCAAAAGCACAGAATCATAAAGAAACAAAACAATGTGAGTCACTGAAACTTTCACTTAACCAGTTTGTACAAAAAACACTGATTCAGTCAGGAAGAAAACAATGTAAGTGAGTCTCTGAATCATTCACTTTACCAATTTGTTCAAAAACACTGATTCAGTCAGGAAAAAAACAATGTAAGAGAGTCACTGGATCATTCACTTTATCAATTTGTTTAAATAGACTGATTCATTATGAAACAAAACAATGTAAGTGAGTCACTGAAACGTTCAATGAACAATTGTGTTCAAAAACACTGATTCATTAAGAAACAAAACAATATACAGTAAGAAAGTCACTGAATCATTCATCCAACCAGTTTGTTCAAAGACACAGATTCACTCAGAAACAAAATAATAAAAGTGATTCACTCAATCATTCAATCAACCAGTTTGTTCAAAACCCCTGATTCAATCAGAAACAAAACAATGTGAGTCACTGAATCATTCACTTTGCCAATTTGTTCAAATAAACTGATTCATCAAGAAACAAAACAGTATAAGTGAGTGTCTGAATCATTCAATCAACCAGTTTGTCAAAAGACACAGATTCAGCCAGAAACAAAACAATAAAAGTGAATCACTGAATCATTCACCCAACCAATTTGTTCAGACACAGATTCAAAAAGAACCAAAACAATAAAAGTAATCCACTGAATCATTTAATCAACCAGTTTGTTCAAAACCCCTGATTCAATCAGAAACAAAACATGTGAGTCACTGAATCATTCACGTTACCAATTTGTTCAAATAAACTGATTCATTATGAAACAAAACAAAATAAGTGAGTCTCTGAATCATTCAATCAACCAGTTTGTCCAAGTGAGTCTCTGAATCATTCAATCAACCAGTTTGTCCAAAGACACAGATTCAATCCGAAACAAAACAATAAAAGTGATTCACTGAATCATTCACCCAACCAATTTTACAGACACAGATTCAATGAGAAACAAAATGTAAGTGAGTCACTGAATCATTCACTCAACCAGTTTGTTCAATAACACCGTAAGTGCACATTTAAATATAAAAATACACTAATAGACAGATAAAAAATACTAATCGAGAGTGTTTGTCTAAATAAAGCTGTTGTGGATTTGTGCTGAAAGAAAACTTGCTTTCGGTACTGATGGACGGTGGTTTGGTTGAAGAGCACATAAAGAACTTCTTGAGGCGTGCAGCAACTCCACGTCTGCTGCCGTTCTGAAGGCAAGCGTCTCCTATAGAGATACAGCAGGAGTTTCACATGATGTATATATCGGCGGAGACATGCTGGCATGAGCTTATGAAAACGCAGCAGGCATGAATGTGTTCGTGCAGGTCCAGGATCAGGCTGTTAGAATGGATTGATGACTTATGCTTGTATTTTAAAACGCTGAACGAAGGAAGTTTTTCCGCCCCCCAAACCTCCAGCTAACATCACATAAAATCTGTCTGCATGTTTAGATTTGTTTAATAAGCCAGTTTCCTCATGTGGGTACTCTTTATTTTTAGGGTTTATAGTCTTTGTGGAGACATTTAGGCCCTGCAGTGTTGGCAAAACCTGCCCAGTTCACTGACCTTAAATATGCCTACAACTAAAATCACTTATTAGTGCGATAAAAACAATTCAAAGGGTTTCTCAAGGTCCACTAATCAATTAGTCAGTATATTTTACAAGGCATGTTTTCTCATTAAGGAGTAAATGTGCTTATTTCTGCAGTCCGGATAATGAGTGTGTCCTGGATTGACTCAGGTCATCTCAAGGGGTGTATATATATACACACATGAGCTCAATAAAAAAAACCCATCTTCATTGAAGGCTGTGCTTAATCTGTGCTGACTCTTTTGTGAGGCGGTTTACGTTCTTTGTTTATTTGCCAGATCTCATTCACCAGCACTGAGACGTCATTAAATAAACGAAGATCAATAAAAGGTAAATCATATCATTTGTTTTATTTTATTCATTTAGTGCGCTGTAATAAGCCATTAGTCACTTTACTTTAAAAGAAAGGGCAGACCTGTTGCCTTTAAAGCAACAAGTTGACCCTACTTAAAAAGGGTTTGTTTTTAAAGTACTCTTTATAATCACGCTCGTATTTCATTCGCTTAATAATTTTAGATTTTTTATTAAGGCAACTGGTTAACTTAACTGATTAAAGTAAAGTCAACTAATCACTTTTTAAAGTGTGAACGCAAGTAAATGTTTTTGATATTGTGATGTTTTCATTACAATAAATGTTTTGACTTTAGTAGATTTGTGTTAATTTCTTCTGATTTTTTTAAATAAAATAAAATAATTTTAGTTTTTAATTATGTTATTTATTATTATTAATTAATTAATTAATTTGTAATAATTTGGTTGTAATAATAATTGTATTATAGTAATAATATTTCTAATTTTAATAATAACAAAATACCAACAATAACTCTTGTAATAATAATAATAATAATAATAATAATAATAATAATAATAATAATAATAATAATAATACTTATTATTTATTATAATGTTATTATTATAACTATTATTATTATTATTATTGTTGTTGTTGTAATTATTGTTGTAATAACAAAAATGACAAAAGCAACAATACTAATTGTAATAAAATAATAATAACAGTAATAATAATAATTATAATAATAATAATAATATTGTAATAGAATTATTATCATTAATATTATTTTTACAATCATCTATAATAACAACATTAACAACAATAACAACTTATGTTAATAATAATAACAACAATAATAATATTGTAATAGACTTAGCATAATTATTACAATAAATAATAATAACAACAACATTAACAACTCTTATATTAATAATAATAATAATAGTAATAATAATAATAATAGTTGTAGTAATAAAAATAGCAACAAAAGCAACAATAACAATTGTAATAAAATAATAATAATTGTAATAATATTAATAATAATAATAATTTTGTAATAGATTTATTATTATTATAACAATTATTAGTAATAACAACAACATTAACAACAATAACAACTCTTATATTAATAATGATGATAATAATAATAATAATAATAGTTGTAATAATAAAATAACATCAAAAGAAACAATAATAATTGTAATAAAATAATATTAATAATAATAATAATAATAATAATAATAGCAATATCAACAACAACTCTAATAATAATAATAATAAAAAAATAATAATAATTTTGTAATAGATTTTTTATTATTATTATTATTATTATCATTATTGCAAGTATTAGTAATAACAACATTAACAACTCTTATATTAATAATAATAATAATGATGATGATGATAATAATAATAATAATAATAATAATAATAATAACAATAGGTGTAATAATAAAATAACATCAAAAGCAACTATAATATTTGTAATAAAATAATATTAATAGTAATAATAATAATAATATTAATACTAATTTTTAATAATATTAAGGTGTACCTAAAAAGTGTCCAGTGTATTCTGTATGCATAGGCTCAAAAAAGACAAAGTTGCAACAATTAAACATGCCATGCAGAGAAAACAACAAAATCTATCCCCGGTACGTCCTACCATTGTAAGTTTGGTTAGATCACACACAAAAGCAAACATACAGCATCGTAACAACATATTCATCTTTCAATCCGTGTCAAAGTGAGATTATTAAAATGCAGGGATGCTTCATGCCTGATATCATTCAGTCAATGCAACAACAAGACGAGTCGGTCATGATGCAGTTTTGCCATTCTGAGGAAAAAACTCAAATATGACACACATCTACAGATATATCATGTGTGAGATTTACATCTGTCTGACAACATGCCTACAAGTCTTTTACTAAAGTTTCAGCGCGCCTTTAAATAACAACAATTAGCAATAAAGCAATAAAACAAGTGCTTCAGGGTCAATATTTCACACAGTTTACATCCTCAATTACGTCAATTTCATTCATTCATTTTCCTTCTGCTTAGTCCCTTCAATCCTCCGGGTGCTCCCGTTTCCCCCACAAGTTCAAACACATGCGCTACCGGTGAATTGAATAAGCTAAATTGGCCGAAGTGTATGACTGTGAATGAGTGTGTATGGATGTTTCCTGGTGATGGGTTGCAGCTGGAAGAGCATCCACTGCGTAAAACATATGCTGGATAAGTTGGCAGTTCATTCCGCTGTGGCGACCCCTGATTAACAAAGGGACTAAGCCAAAAAGAAAATGAATGAATGACGTTTTAGTAATTTACTGGTCAAAATACAGAAAAAAAAGTTTAACTGCTTATTATTATTACAACTTATAACAACAATAACTTTATAAATATCAATATCATTATATGCTGAAATAATATCAATAAACTTTTTACTTAAACTTTTACTGTGGAAAGTTCATATTATGAATCTATCTAAAATGGTTTTAGGAGAATATTATATTAATACTTTATTGTTTATTATTTTCTCACTATTATATTGCATTTATTTATTTATTTATTTACACAATTTACACACTTTTATTTATTTATTTTTACTAATTAATTAGTTTTTATTGTTTTAATGCATTTTACCATTTACCAATTTATTTATATATTTAAATATTATTTATTTATTTATTCATTTTTATATATATCATATTTTAAAAATGATCTTAATGTTAATTTAAAGTTATTATTTATTAATATCCTTTTGTATTTATTTATTTTTTACAAATAATTAATTGATTATCTTTTTTTATTGTTTTCCAATAATTTTTTTATATTATTTATTTATTTATTGTTGCATATATCATATTTTAAAAATTATCTTAATGTTAAATTAAAGTTATTATTTATTATTATTTTTTACTAATTAATTAATTAGTTTTTATTGTTTTAATACATTTTTTGATTATTTTCCAATTTACTTATTTTAATATTTTTTTAATTAATTAATTTATTTTTGCGTATATCATATTTTAAAAATGATCTTAATGTTAATTTAAAGTTATTATTATTTATTATTTTTTTTTTTACTGTAAGTTATTCATTATTATTATTAATATATGTTAATATAATACAATTTATTTTAGAACTTGCTTGCTGTAATATAATTGAATAATATTGTATAATATTTAATGTACATAATATACAACATTTAAAATAAAAAAAAGTTTCCATTTATTCATTTATGACTTTTGTATGAATTATAATTATTATACAGATTTAAATATTTGAATATTTTATTAAATATCTTTTTATTTTATAAAAGCATGTTTATGGGTTAATTTGTATAACAAAATCTAAATAATATCTTAATAATAATTTCAACCTAATAATTTTATTCATTTATTAATGCATTAATTTAAATATTTTTAATGCTTCTTCTCTCCTCCACTCTTTTGGAGCCACCGGTAAAAAGACCCCTGCATAACGGCCGCTAAGAGTTCAGCTTGCATTACAGTAAAAGTCACAATATATTATACACACATTCTTAATTCATGAGACATTCATATCCAATTCCAGCACACACACACATCAGCAAATCACAGGACACACACTGCCATGCTGCAGCGCACACACACACACACACACACACACACACACACACACACACACACACACACACACACACACACACACACACACACACACACACACACAGACTCAGGGCATGAACTTTTGCTCGGTGTATGGTAAAGTACACCACTGAACTGCTTTATTTGAGAGATATTTTCAGAATGATTGCTGGTAAAGATGTGGAGTCACAGAACTAATCCAGCACAAGGTGAAGCACTGAACACAATCCTGCCTCTGCTTTTATTACAGCTGCAGTGTTTCTGGTAATAATATTGCTCATACTTTGGGTTAATAAACAACTGCTGTAGAGTCTGACCCATAACAACCACCTAGAAATGACCCAGAACTGCCTAGCAACCGCATAATTCTCATTACAATATTAACATTTGTTTAGCATAAATGTTTTGTAATATATAGTTATAACATTTGTTTCAAATAACAACATTGTCGGCGATGCGGTGGCGCAGTAGGTAGTGCTGTCGCCTCACAGCAAGAATGTCGCTGGTTCAAGCCTCAGTTGGTGTTTCTGTGTGGAGTTTGCATGTTCTCCCCACATTCGCGTGGGGTTTCTCGTGGTGCTCCGATTTCCACAGTCCAAAGACATGCGGTACAGGTGAATTGGGTAGGCTAAATTGTTCGTAGTGTATGAGTGTGCATGAGTGTGTAAGGATGTTTACCAGAGATGGGCTGCAGCTGGAAAGGGATACGCTGCGTAAAATATGTGCTGGATAAGTTGGCGGTTCATTCCACTGTGGCGAACCCAGATTAATAAATGGACTAAGCCGAAAAGAAAATGATTGAATGAACACTATTGTCACAATATTTATTTATTTATTTTGTTTTATTATTTAATTGAACTTTATTTGGATGGATTTGGTTTAGAATTTTGCTGGAAATAATACCAAACAAATATTAACATCTTTGCTTTTATGAAATTAAACCACTGCCATTTTGTTGAAAAATAATTATAAACAATTTTTGGTAATTTATATAAATCAATTAAGTATAACTAAACAAAAACCTAAATAAATTAACTTAATAAAATAATAATAATAATTCAATAGGCAAAAAAACCTAGCATTAAATAATTATATATATATATATATATATATATATATATATATATATATATATATATATATATATATATATATATATTCATTTTCTTTTCAGCTTAGTCCCTTATTGGTCTTCTGCTGCTGTAGCCCATGGTTGGACGTGTTGTGTGTTCAGAGATGCTCTTCTGCATATCTCAGATGTAACCTTTAAGCAGTGCCTTTCTATCAGCTGGAACCAGTCTGGCCATTCTCCTCTGACCTCTGGCATCAACAAGGCATTTGCGCCCACAGAACTGCCGCTCACTAGATATTTTCTCTTTTTCAGACCATTCTCTGTAAACCCTAGAGTTGGTTGTGCGTGAAAATTCCAGTAGATCAGCAGTTTCTGAAATACTCAGCCCAGCCTGTCTGGCACCAACAACCATGCCACGTTCAAAGTCACTTAAATCCCCTTTCTTCCCCATTCTGATGCTCAGTTTGAACTGCAGCAGATCGTCTTGACCATGTCTACATGCCTAAATGCATTGAGTTGCTGCCATGTGATTGGCTGATTAGAAATTTGTGTTAACGGGCAGTTGGACAGGTGTACCTAATAAAGTGGCCGCCGAGTGTATATATAAAATAGAAAGTTATCTAAACTAAATCAATTAATTGAAAATAAGTTTACAGAGAAACAGCACATAGAAAAACACTTTTAAAACCTCTTTGATTTTCTTAAAAAGCATTAATTTACACTGTAGTAGAAACACTTTTTGCTACTAATTAGACTCAATCAAACACTGAAATATTGCTCATGCGCAACTAAAGTCACAGTACAGTTACATAACAGCAAATCAACTTTCTAAAAATACAGCACGTTTACACGGTTCAGAATATTACACAGTCTGGATAGCTTCACCGCTTCAACATTTTCAGTCTGATTTTACAGCTGCTTTTATGACTTCCTCTTTCCAGCTTCCAGCCGTCTCATCTGTGTGTTTCTGCACACCTATATCTATCTATCTATCTATCTATCTATCTATCTATCTATCTATCTATCTATCTATCTATCTATCTATCTATCTATCTATCTATCTATCTATCTATCTATCTATCTATCTATCTATATATATATATATATATATATATATATATATATGTATAAAGTTGAAGTCAGAATTATTAGCCCTCCTGTCTAATTTTAATTCTTTAATATTTTTCCAGCATGGATCCAAGATTCTCACAGAAATCAGTCAAGTTTGGTGAAGGAAAAATCATGGTTTGGGGATACATTCAGTATGGGGGCGTGCGAGAGATCTGCAGTGTGGATGACAACATCAACAGCCTGAGGTATTAGGACAGGGGTGTCTAACTCCATTCCTGAAGGGCCGAAGCCCTGCACAGTTTAGTTCCAACCCTGCTCCAACACACTTACCTGTAGGTTTCAAACAAGCCTGAAGGACTCAATTAGTTTGATCAGGTGTGTTTAATTAGGGTTGGAACTAAACTGTGCAGAGCTGCGGCCCTTTTGGAACTGAGTTTGACACCTGTGTATTAGACATTTGTGCTGCACATTACATTACAAACCACAGGAGAGGGCAAATTCTCCAGCAGGATAGCGCTCCTTCTCACACTTCAGCCTCCACATCAAAGCTCCTGAAAGCAAAGAAGGTCAAGGTGCCCCAGGATTGGCCAGCCCAGTCACGAGATATGAACATTATTGAGCATGCCTGGGACAAGATGAAGGAGGCATTGAAGATGAATCCCAAGAATTTTGATGAACTCTGGGAGTCCTGCAGGAACGCTTTCTTTGCCATTCCAGATGACTTGATTAATCAGTGATTTGAGTCATTGCAGAGATGTATGGATGCAGTCCTCCAAGCTCATGATGGAGTCAGACACAATATACATTCTGTTTCCACTGTAGCATGACTTTATATTCTATACTGGACATTATTTCTGTCCAGTGATGAGACTTTTGTCTAAGCAAAGTCAGACCTTACTCTCCTAATTAATTAAAAATCAAGGCATGATCATATTTAATTGGGTAAAATAAGCATATTCTAGAGGCCTTTGCCTTTCATATAAGCCACTTATGATACCAAATTATCAACTAGAACTCTAGTTATTGTTTGATGTTCCTAAAGCTTGGAAAGGCGACAAGACTTTTGTCAGGTAGTGTATACCGTTCAGTTTCCAGACATCAACATCTGCCCAAGGCGTCAAAAATCAGGTAGAAACAGGTCATTTCCCACTGAAATCACAACTCAACAGCGACGAGCACACTTTATAGAGTCACCGGTAAAATAGCACACCCAAGAGCAGCGTTACACACTCCCTAAATCAGTTTTATTAGGGATATCGACGAGGTCAAGGGAGTACAAGCAACGCCAGCTCCCGCACACAGACAAATGAATAAATGATACGTCCTGGAAGTATATTTCTAACTATAAATGGCTGACTATAAACGGAAAAAAAAGTGTTGGAACAATCCTAAATGTCAGACACGTCCTTAAAATCACTCTTTTAAGGTGTTTAAACAGATGTGTGGTAACTATAAGTAAAAATAACCAGCTTCTAATGGTAAAAATGTTTCAATTACATTTTTTTTTTCTTATAATCACAGTTGATAAAAACAGAATGCTTTGATTGACATTAGGTGCGCTCGACATGAAGCTCAGCTGCAGCCGGTGATCAACGAGATTAGCCGAGCGCAGGCGGGGGCGGAGTTGAAAACGGAGCCGTCAAGACGGACAGCTGGACACTTCGGGACTCAAAGTTGCTGCAGTCATGATGACCGATCACATGGCGTCATCATATTTTTTTTGTAGATTTTATTTATAACAACAAAACATTTACAAATAAAACAGAATACAGGCTCTTCAAACTGTAGTTCCTTTTTAAACAATAAGAGAGAATTATGAATAAAATATATAACAAATGCATGAGAGAAATAAGAGGAAATGAGAGGTTAATATAAACATAAAAACGAGCAGGTCTATTAAATAAAAAGCAATAAGCATAAATTCTAGGAGTTAAACATCAATCTTTAGGCTAATAATTCTTGTCTGAATATGCTAAAAATGGGTTTACATATATGTACATTTATAGATATAAAAATTTCCAATGTAAAAAGCAAAACAAAGTGTTTTGATTAGGTCTTAATAAATGACATTATTTTGGATAGTGAATGAATTTTCAAAAAAGCACTTTAATCCAAAAAGATTGTGTTCAAAAGAACAAAAGGTAAAATAAGTGAGCTATGTAGAAGTTTCCCAGAAAGAGCAGGTAGCCTTTAAACTGCTAGACAGGAAATAAAATAGATATTTATATTATAATAATAAAACCATTTTATAATTATTTAATAAAATAGTTCTTTAACTTAATTTATTAAGAAAGCTTTAAGGTGGCAGGATTAAGAATGATGATTATTTTATTTCAAGTCTGTAAGACTTATTTGAGTTCATATTTAGGTTATTCACTAAAATATACACTAAAATATATCATTTAAATGGTTCATGGAGATGAATGCAGTAAATAGTCTGTATAAAAAAGTTAAAAATAAACCTGTGCAAACAAGCTAACCTTTATAACCAGATTATTTAACAAAAGATGATACTGCAGTAAAATATTTGTAGTCTTTTAATAAGCAAGATGTGTACAGGATAGAGAGGGTGTGAAAAGTGAATTGTTTGGTTTGAAACTTTTGAATCGGAATTTGTCCAATTATAAACCCGAAATACAGGTGTTTGTTGTCATGTGGTGAACTCGGCCAATCGTGTAATATCGGTGTCGTCATCAGAGCTACTGCAGTCACTCTTCAGAAGCTGCACGGTCTGAGTCTGCCATCTGATCTCGGAGCGCTGTCGCGGTACTTTGATGCCACATGTGACAGTCACGTGGCGTCGGCGCAGCATCAATCCAGACAAGATTTCTAACCAGAATGCACCGCTTTAAGACAGATTTCGATCGATCTGCGCAGCGCTGCATGAAGTCGAACGCACCTATTCTCTCTTTGACGTGTCATCAAAAGGAGGAAAGCCCCGCCCATTAGTAGTGATCTCTCCCTCATCAGCATAGACAGCCCTGAGTGAGAAGCAGCTGTCCGTTATTAGAGTTTTTACCTGCTGAAGATAACGTCAGCGACTAAGAGGCATCAAAGAGCTTAGAATCACCAAGAGGCGACACTCAATAGAACGTTCTATTGCAACAGCATTCCGCCATTTTGGGATGAAAGCGATGAGCTGTCCATTGGATTTTATTGCTGTCGCGATGGCAAGCAGCTGCTTTGTTTTTATTTATTTATTTATTTAAAGCGCATGAAAGCTGAAATACAACCTGAAAGACGACAATACAATACACTTTAAATAGTTAATTTTACAGACTTGTTTAATGTATTTTAACCATATTTGTGTTCTTGAAACTGTCACTTTTAGGTGAAACTACTTTAAATGACTTTAATTTAATTGTTTATGCACTGGGATAATACAAATCAATACTGGCATGTTTAAATTAAATTAACACGACTTTAAAAATTTGTTGATAACAGATTGACAGTAATTTTTTGTTGCAGTATTATTTTATAATAGTATATAGTATTTTTCCAGTGTTGTCTGTTAAAGAAAGTCTAATAAAGCATTTATGTAAAAAGCCTGTTTGTCCAAAATGATTGAATATTGACACATAAATTCATCAGTTTTTATTCATGATTTTTACCATCGTCATTAAAAATCATGGAGGCCATGCAAACTAGATAAAGTAGTTTCTGTTGTGGGGTTTACTCATTTTTGTATCACTCTAATTTGAGTAAAGGTTCAAAATAAATTAGTAATCCAAGTTATTTTGTTAACCTTACTTTTATAGTATAAGTGAAAAAAAGATATTTTACATACCAGGGGCCTCATGTATCAACACTGCGTACGATCAAAAACTTTTTTTCACGCTCAGCATCGCTCACGTTTGGATTTACTAACGATGAACTGAACGTGGGAATGTGCGCAGCTTCACGGCAGCTTTCTGGCTGGCGTACGCACATTTTTTGTGCGTGTCTGTTTTATTTCAATTGGCGACTCTAGAGGCAGTTGTGTTAAATTCCTCTCTACAAAGTGTCTGAGCCTTGCAATGGCAGCTGTATGAGACGGGTTCATCTAGCAGGTATATAAGGTTTCCATACCATACAGTTGACCAGCTAAACATTAAAGCGCAAATTGCAGCGGTCGCCTGTTTTCCCAATGTAATCTGAGCTATCTACTGCACACACATTGCTATAAAGACACTATCTGAAGATGAATTTGCATGCGTGAATCAGAAACATTTCCATTCAATAAATGTGCAAATAAAATATGATGCACACACTTATTAATGATTCCTACTTGTCTTTCTCGTGATAAATAGTTGGCAAAATCTGATATGTAGCGGGGGAAAAAACAAGAAAGAGTTCATCAGACGCTGGATTCGAACCGAGTTCATGCTCGAACGTGTCAAAACATGATGACATGTGTCTTACGAGCTGCGCCACTGTGACTGTTAAGGCACTGTAACATTTTACAGATATAAATCACACTATTTCTTTTTTAATTCACTCACTGCGATGTTCAGACCCAACTGTGTTGACCGCATCAGCTAAACTCTCCCACTGTATTTTTTTCTTTTGTTTTTAATTCCGGAGAACAAACTTGCAAATAACACCGCTTTTCTCCGTTCTACCTCCGAAAGCAGCACCTCCAATTCACATTCTGTTCAAAGTTTCTCTTTTTGCTTGCTTTTGCCGTTGCTTTTTCGTTGGGTTTTGCCAAAGTAGAGTCATTAGCATATTCATACGGGGGAGGAGGCAGGGAGGGGTTTTGTGCTCGTGCATGTTGCGCTCAGTTTCACGTTCATTCGGATGTACAAAAGAATATGCGTGAGATTCGGCGTATGTAGTGTTTCATACATCTGAATTATTTTCTGCGTACGCACATTTACAGCTTTGTTTTAGTACGATTTCCACGCAAGTCTTCGTACATTAGGCCCCAGATGTATTGAACTTAGTCTTGTCAACATTTTGGATATTGTCTGTTTTCACTGAGACATCGTTTAAAATGTTACTTTTTGAACTGGGTGTACTTATTTATGCTGAGATATATAACATTTAAACTCATATTTAACTCAATATTGTAATTCATTCTGTCTAATGTTAGCTATTCGTGCTGCTGCTCTATTGGAATTTTCATTCCAAAATAGCCATCATGCGACACTAGACACTGGAGATATCAGTCTTGTAAGACGATGCTATCAGGACTATCAGTCATTTAAGAAGGGACTTTTAGTTCATTAGGGAGGAGCTATCAGTCATTTAAGGCGTGGCTATCAGTTTTTTTAGGGTGGGTCTATACGCATTTTAGGGCAGAGCTATCAGTCCTTTAAGGAGGGGCTATTAGTTTGTTATGGAGAAGCTATAAGTCCTTCAGGGCGGGCATATCAATTATTAATCAGTAATTTGGGGTGTGACTATCAGTGTTTTAGAGCATGGCTATCAGTCATATAGGGTGTGGCTATCAGTTTTTTTAGGGTGGGTCTATATGTATTTTAGGGCAGAGCTATCAGTCCTTTAGGGCGGATCTATCAGTCCATTAGGGCGGGGCAATCATTCTTTTAGGGCGTGGCTTTCAGTCATTTAGGGGCGGAGCTATCAGTCATTTAGGGCAAGACTATCAGTGCTTTAGGCAAGGATTAGCAGTCCTTTATGGCAGAGCTATCTTTTAAGGCAGGACTATCAGTCCTTCAGGGCAGAGCTATCAGTCATTTAAGAAGGGGCTATAAATTTATTCTGGAGAAGCTGGAAGTCCTTCAGGGCGGGCTTATCAATTATTTACAAAGGAGCTATCAGTAATTTGGGGTGTGACTATCAGTGTTTTAGGGCCTGACTATCGGTCATTTAGGGTGTAAATATCAGTTTTTTAGGGTGGGGCTATAAGTATTTTAGGGCAGAGCTATCAGTCCTTTAGGGCAGAGCTATCAGTCTTTTAAGGCAGGGCTATCAGTCCTTCAGGGCGGGCATATCAGTTATTTGGAGCTATTAGTAATTTGAGGAGTGACTATCAATGTTTTAGAGCATGGCTATCAGTCATTTAGGGCGTGACTATCAGTTTTTTAGGGTGGGGCTATAAGTATTTTAGGGCAGAGCTATCAGTCCTTTAGGGTGGATCTATCAGTCCTTTAGGGCAGGACTATCAGTCCATTAGGGCGGGGCAATCATTCTTTTAGGGTGGGGCTTTCAGTCATTTAGGGCAGAGCTATCAGTCTTTTAAGGCAGGGCTCAGTGCTTCAGGACTACCAGTCATTTAAGGAGGGGCTATTAGTTTGTTATGGAGAAGCTGTAAGTCCTTCAGGGCGGGCATATCAATTATTTGGAGCTGTATCAGTCATTTAAGGCGTGGCTATCAGGGCGTGTCTCTTGTCTGCTCTACCTTCATTTATCCATCTTTTATTTGGTTAGCCACACAGATCTTCCAACAATCCAACTGGATCCAAAAGGACAAAATTATGCACCCCCCTACATTTCTTTCTAATTTCAGGGCCGTTCAAGAGGATGAATGCCACGTTGGTGGAAAAAAGCAAATTCCTAACTTTCGTTTTATGGTGACTTTAAAGAGGCAAAAGTGGATTTGAACATGCCCTAAGCACACCAACGCTGTGTGCTTCAGACCATGTGCTTATATTGTTAAAATATATCTGCCATAGGTTGGTTAATCAGGTCCTGATGCACAAATAAATGTGCCACAGAGTCACAGTTATTACATCAACGAGAAATCATTCTGTTTATAGCTGATTCGGCACATTAAACTGAGATAGTTTCAAGTAAGAGAAGAAAAAATGACACAATTCTCTTTTAAAGACACTTCAGAAAATAATAAAAATAAAATGCATTTGGTTACGGTTGAGCTGAAGCACAGAAATTGAACCTTAACTCGTAGTGTCATTGACCATCCATCACTATCACGTTTTTTCGGCACCATTTTCCAGCGCCATTACCCCGCTGAGGTGTCTGATGTCATTTGTGTTGCTAAATGAGCAGAAACATTGGAGTCCATCTCTGAGCAGATGTGTTTGTGAGTGCTTCATTATATGGCACATCTGCACAGCCCGTCCATTTACCACGGTGAAGTTCAGCAGGTGGAAGAGATGAGATGTGATGTGATGAGAGAGCTTTAATACTAAGCCTGAAACCAATGAAATGTGCTGCTTCTGCACAAGCTTTTCTTTCAGATGTCCTTCAAACTTTCTGGTTGTCTGTACACCTGAAAGGGTTATTTTATAATTGAATGAAACTAAAAGCATTTAAATATCTGTTTCTCTACTTGAAATGAAAGCTTTGAAGTTGTGTGATAGTCCTTAATGACCCTCCGTTTTCAACGTTACGAGTTATCTAACATTTCTTTTTAATGCACAATACATACAAAGACACCAGACAGGGTGAAGTGTACATAAAGAAAACTACACCCACTGGAAAACTTCAGTGTTGTATGACCAGACAGTAAGTCGCACCACCAAAAAAGAAAAATTCAGAGTACTTTACAGCTCAGATAACTTTTGAACAGATATCAGTCACATTAACAAGGACATGAGCCCCATTTCTGCTTGCCTCATAGTATGACATTTAACAATTGATCATTTTACCATATGTTTAAGTCTTAAATGTAGGTTTTAATGGTAAAATTATGCGAAAAGGCTATCCAAACATGTTTTAAGCCTGGATCTGGGCAGGTTTTCAAAAAAAAAAAATGTTATTTTCACAGCATGTCTGATAATATTTTTTCTTCTGGAGAGAGTCTTATTTGTTTTATTTCAGCTAGAATAAAAGCAGTTTTTAGTTTTTTAAACACCATTTTAAGGACAAAATTATTAGCCCCTTTAAGCAGTTTTTTTTCCAGATAGTCTACAGAACAAACCATCGTCATACAATAACTTGACTAATTACCCTAACCTGCCTAGTTAACCTAATGAACCTAGTTTAGCCTTTAAATGTCACTTTAAGCTGTATAGAAGTGTCTTGATAAATATCTAGTGAAATATTATGTACCGTTTTCATGGCAAAAATAAAATAAATCAGTTATTAGAGATGAGTTATTAAAAACTAATATGTTTAGAAATGTGTTGAAGAAATCTTCTCTCCGTTAAACAGAAATTGGGGAAAAAATAAACAGGGGGGCGAAAAATTCTGACTTCATCTGTATGTGTGTATATGTATATATATATATATATATATATATATATATATATATATATATATATATATATATATATATATACACTTCAAAATGATTGTTACTATGCACACAATGATTGGCTGACGGGGAGGGGTCTCTGTCAGATATTTAGTCATGAAAACTCTGTAAACCATGATATTATGGTGTCACATTCAAATAAACAATTTTAAAAAGCAGATTAAGTCAAAGGGTGTTACTTTTGATGTTTTAGATATTGACTAAAGATTTTCTCACATGTTTCTGTATTACTGTATGCAAAGTTAATGCATTTTGTTTAGAATATAATTCAGCAAATGCATTTTGCATATATTATATTTACATTTTTATTTTTATTAATTGTGAAAATGGTAAAAATATAAAATGATAAACATAACACATATTAGCTTATATCTAAATTATAGTAATATAGTAGACTAAAAATTAAGGAGGGCTAATAATTCTGATTTTAACTATAACATAACATATAACATATATATATATATATATATATATATATATATATATATATATATATATATATATATATATATATACATATATATATGCACACACACAGTGCTTAGCATAATTGAGTACAATCAATTTAGAAAATGAATATTTTTATTCATTTCTCAGTGAATATAGGCAATGTATTTTGGTGTATTTAAACAAAACAGATTTATTAAACAGATATTATTATTAAAATAATATTTAAATAATCATAGTCACCAAACATATTAAGAAATTGCAAGATAATACAATTAGATTCAAGCAAAATATTGCAATAAAAAATTACAACCTACAAAATTTCAACTCAATTTTCACAGTTTTTGCTTTTCTTTATTTTTCCTCTTTTTAAAATTTGTATTTGATATTTTTCTCTAACATATAAATTTGGGTGTACTCGTTTTTGGACCGTTACTGTCAGTTATTTTATTGGACAAAGCTCCAGATTTGGCTTCAGTACTGACTCATTTAATGTATATTGACAAATAAAATATTGTATAGCTTCCTATAAAAAATATTAATTTAAAAGATTATAACTATACTTATATATGCTAAGCACTATATATATATATATATATATATATATATATATATATATATATATATATATATATATATATATATATATATATATATATATATATATATTCAGTCATTCATTTTCTTTTTAATCCGGGGTCACCACAGCAGAATGAACCACCAACTTATCCAGCACGTTTAATGCAGCGGATGCCCTTCATGTGTTGAATGATGGTCTATGATCTCAGTGATCTATAAGTGGACAGTGAACAGCTGGGTTCATGCTTACATTATAAGCCCGTTCTTCCTGACATGTTGACTTAAAGAAGAACATACAGAACATGTAAAGCACATCCTGAGTTTAGTCTGATGTAGAATAAGACGAGATTTAGTGGGGAAGTTCACCCAAATTAAATGTCATCAGTTATAGACTCTCATGTCATAAAAAATGTAATCTTACTGTCTTCTACAATGTATACCCTAATAAAACCGGTTAAGCCTTTAAATGTCACTTTAAGCTGAACACTAGTATCTTGAAAAACATCTAGTCAAATATTATTTACTGTCATCATGACAAAGATAAAAGAAATCAGTTATTAGAAATGAGTTATTAAAACTATTATGTTTAGAAATGTGTTGATAAGCGAGGCAGTGGTGCAGTATGTAGCACTGTCGCCTCAGCAAGAAGGTCGCTGGGTCGGTGGTTCGAACCTCGGCTCAGTTGGCGTTTCTGTGTGGAGTTTGCATGTTCTCCCTGCCTTCGCGTGGGTTTCCTCCGGGTGCTCCGGTTTCCCCCACAGTCCAAAGACATGCGGTACAGGTGAATTGGGTAGGCTAAATTGTCCGTAGTGTATCAGTGTGTGCGTGGATGTTTCCAAGAGATGTGTTGCGGCTGGAAGGGCATCCGCTGCGTAAAAACTTGCTGGATAAGTTGGCGGTTCATTCCGCTGTGGCGACCCCGGATTAATAAAGGGACTAAGCCGACAAGAAAATGAACAAATGAATGTGTTGATAAATCTTAGAGGCAAAAAGAAATTGGGAAAACAAATATACAGGGGGGCTAATAATTCTGACCTCAACTGTATCTTCAGTCAGACGCATCACCAATCCAGCTGTTGTTTTCTTATTTTGCGCATGGCAATGTTACAGGAAAAAAGAGCTGTCCCTTTCCATCTGTAATAGCACTAACTATTAACGTCAACACTTATTCCAGAGGCGTTCAGTCTCTATTATAGGCCACTGCTGGGAGACGTGTGTTTAGATGCTAATAAAATGAAGCTTCGAGCGTCGTCTTTGCATTTCAATCACTTCAATACCAACCAAACCTGACATCACAATTCCCATTTACCACACACACATATACTTGCTTCACGTTTGGTTGTATTTGCGTTAGACATTTGGTGGCAAACACGCTTCGAATGAATGGCTTGTGTTGTTTGACAAAGGAAATGGACAGCCCTGGTGAAATTGAGCTCTAACAGTTGCTTTGTATAATTAGCACATGTTGTGTGTAGGGCGGCATGGTCGCTCAGTGGTCGCCTCACAGCAAGAAGGTCGCTGGTTCGAGTCCCAGCTGGACCAGTCAGCATTTCTGTGTGGAGTTTGCATGTTCTCCCCGTGTTGGCGTGGGTTTCCTCCGGGTGCAGTCCAAACACAAGCGGCATAGGTGAATTAAATAAACTAAATCGGCCGTATTGTATGAGTGTGAATGTGAGTGTATGGGTGTTTCCCAGTGCTGGGTTGCAGATGGAAAGGCGTCCGCTGTGTAAAACATATGCTGGATAAGTCAGTGGATCATTTCACTGTGTCAACACCTTGATGAATGTGTATATTCCCTCTTCTTGGTGAATTGATGAATGCCTCCTCAATTGTAAGCTGTGACCGAATATTTTCTGGTCGTTCTGTTTTGAAGAACTCGGCTGGACAAAGATGCGATTTCTAATGTAATTTTATGCAATCACAACGTGCTCAGATAGGCTATTCTGCTGTAATCCTGAGCCACCGCAGAGTCTAAACACGTCTCTTTCGGCCATTATTCAGTCTGCTCTTCTCCGAGAGCTGTCTAAAAGACTGTCTAGCAGAGATGCTGTTTCTGTGTAATGGAACAAGTCCGCTGATGGACTGGACACTCAAAGTGTAGCTGCCCGCTGCTCTGCTGAAAATGAAATACGCCAAACTGAGCTAAAAGAAGAGCTTGTTACTTTAGTTTTCGTGGATTTAGTCTCAGCACAGGAGTGAATGCAAACTTGTATTGTTCTTCAAATCCGTTTAGTATATTTTAAAAACTGCACTTGCGTACAATATTAGGTAACTAAAAGGGGCAGTTCACCCAAAAATAAAAGTTCTGTCATCTTTTACTCACTTTTCACTTGTTTTTTTTCTGTAGAGCACAAAAGCAGATATTTTGAAAAATGTTGGAAACCTGTTGACCTGCGTAGTATTTGTTTTTCGTACTATGGAAGTCAATGATAACATAACTCTAACATTCATTCATTCATTCATTTTCTTTGTCATTTGTGTATATCTTTGCAGAATAATAATAATAATAATAATAATAATAATAATAATAGTAATAATAATAATAATAAATAATAATAATAATAAAATGATAATAATAATAATAATAATAATAATAATAAAAATGATAATAAAATAATAATAATAATAATAAATGATAATAATAATAATGATGATAATAATAAACATTATTATTATTATTATTATTATTATTATTATTATTATTATTATTATTAATATTAATATTACAGCTGTTAAGATACAACTATTACAAAAGTATTAACAATGTATTATTCTTATTAATATTAATTAATAATAATAAATTATTAATAATAATAGTAAATTATTATTAATAATAATAATAATAATAAATAATAATAATAATAGTAATAATAATTTGTTCATTCATTTTCTTTTCGGCTTAGTCCCTTCATTAATCAGGGGTTACCACAGGGGAATGAACCACCAACTTATCCAGCACGTTTTACACAGTGGATGTCCTTCAAGCCACAACCCAGGCTCAAACTAGCGACGTTCTTGCTGTGAAGTGACAGCACTACCCACTGAGCCATCTCACCACCATGTTTCTAACATTCTTCAAAATATCTTTTGTTTAACAGTAAAGGGAACTTATAAATGTCTGGAAACACTTAATAAGTAAATATTGAATAAATGTTCATTTTAGGGTGAACTGCACCTTTGAGTGCACTTAAAAAGTGCTCTTTGTAATAATGTGACATTTTACTTTAAAGTACATATTAAAACACAGAGTTTTTTTGTGTGTTTACACTTATTTTGATGTTGACTAACATGCTTGAGTATTTGTAAAGTGCCTGATATATCATTGAATAACATGACCATAGAAATGCAAATTATTTTATTATGATTTAATCTTAAAATGTACTTCTCCACAAGGGTACACAACCTTTAGAGTAACAGTCTTCAACATCAAATATACATATAGAAGAAAACTCCATCTGACCCAGCTAAGGCTCAAACCAGCATCCTTCTTGCTGTAAGGCGATCGTGCTACCCACTGCGCCACCATGCACATATATACACTTGAAGTCAGAATTATTCGACCCCCTTTGATTTTTTTTTCTTTTTTAAATAATTCTCAAATGATGTTTATGAGAGCAAGGAAATTTTCACAGTATGTCTGATAATATTTTGTTTTTCTGGAAAAAGTCTTTTTGTTTTGTTTCGGCTAGAATAAAAGCAGTTATTAATTTTTTAAGAACCATTTTAGGGTCAAAATGATTAGCCCTTTTAAGCTATATATTTTTTTGATAGTCTACAGAACAAACCATCATTATACAATAACTTGCCTAATTACCCAAACCTGCCTGGTTAACTTAATTAACCTAGTTAAGCCTTTAAATGTCACTTTAAGCTGTATAGAAGTGTCTTAAAAATATCTAGTCAAATTTTATTTACTGTCATCAAGGCAAAGATAAAATAAATCAGTTATTACAGATGAGTAATTAAAACTATTATGATTAGAAATGTGCTGAAGAAATCTGCTATAATATAGCATATAGCAGTGGTTCTCAAACGTTTTTCATCAAGTACCACCTCAGAAAAAAATTTTCTCTCCAAGTACCACCAAAATGAGCAGTATTGAAATACAATAGCGTAGTAGGCCCAGTAAAGCAGCTACAACTCTGCAGTTAAAAAACATGGCAGATTACATTAGAAATATAGGCTATATGTCATATATGACATATTATATACATCATTTTTGATCAATTTTGAAATGTGTATGGCATGTACATGACATATTTCATTCCTCCGCGTACCACTAGAAGGAAGGCTGCGTACCACTAGTGGTACAGGTACCACAGTTTGAGAACCACTGGCATATAGCATATAAACTGTATATATATATATATATATATATATATATATATATATATATATATATATATACATATATATATATATATATATATATATATATATATATATATATATAAATAATTCATGTCAAAATTAAAACTAGATCATTTTAAAAATTGCTAAAAGAAAAAAAAAGTATAATAGCAATGCCGTATTTTGAATTGGGTAGGCTAAATTGTCCATAGTGTATAAGTGTGAATGATTTTTTATGGATGTTTCCCAGTGATGGGTTGCGGCTGGAAGGGCATACGCTGCGTAAAACTTATGCTGGATAAGTTGGCGGTTCATTCCGCTGTGGCGACCCCAGACTTATAAAGGGACTAGGCTGAAAGGAAAATGAATGACTGAATGAATACCGCATTTGTAATGCAGTTTTTTACGTTTAAATTTTTTACTGTCTTAAACAGTTTATAAAAATAGTAAAATTTAAATAATAAAATTAATATATTAACAATACATTTTAACACCTAAAACGTTAAACTTTTTTTATTACTATTATAATAAAATAGTTTTAAAGTGTTTCTAAAATGTTAAAAAAAAATTTCAAGTGCTAAAAAAATTGTATATTAGCATTAAATCTAATAATTTCCTTACTGATTTATTAAAATTCCATGACATCTATTTTTATATCAGCCTTTCACAATTTATATTTTGAATCACTAATTCGATTCACTTAAATCATGTATTATAATCAGAAATAAAGCTGCAGATTTGTGTGTGCTACTACAGCACAATGCTGTTAGAGACCCATAGCTTTACTCTTTAGTTACCATTATAAGATCACTGTAAACATACAAAAAAATTATTTTGTAGCTTGTTCAAATTAAATTGAGTTGAAGCAACACAATTCTTGAGTTGTTTTTGTGACAACCTAATTGTTTAATATTCAATCCACTTAAATTTGTTACAGTTAACTTAACCGATTTGTGTTGGGACAACATGAAGTTAATTAATGTAATGAATTTAAGTGCATTGAACATAAAACAATTAAGTTGTCCTAAAAAAACTCAATAATTGTGTTGCTTCAGTTCACTTTAAATCAGTAGCTTGAACAAAAAGCAAACATAATTTAAGCCGTCGCACCTGACTGAACAGTGTGTGTAATTTAAGCAGTGTCAAGCTTCCTGTGCTTTTATCTTCCAGTAATATTATTTCAGACTAGTTCTGGGACAGTAATGAATGAATCAAATGTTTAAAGCGATATTCTGTTACGCCGAATGAAACAGTATTGATTTATTAGAGTGGATAATTAGCCTTACAATTGGCCCCCGAGTTGCAGCCGCTCCCCTGATATCTGAAGCAGCGTTTCCCCTTCAGCTCTACATACAGACCAACATGCTTTAATTAAAGACTTTGCTCTCCTGGTAGCGCTTCAAGTCTGACAATATGATTTATGTGCTCCTCACTAGGAAAAAAAAAAGCAATTATGAAGGAAAAGGTTGTTCTGTGCAAGTTCTGGACAGATATACAATTGTTAAAGTGGTGTTGGGGGATGAATGAGCTGCGCTTCACTATCAGCGAACTCTTTGTCTGTGATCAAACACATTATCAGCGTGTCTTTGTGCCACCATGGTCCCTGTGTAAACTCATCTATCATGTAAGACGGGGAGTGTGAAGTTGGTGACACCGCTTTAATGAAGTGGCCGCTAACATGAAGAGGTCAAGCTTTTGAAATGTCCCTGTGCTGCAGGGTTGCCAGGCCGGTGTTATTTTGAGAGAATTAAAGAACTTGTGATCTCCCCACATATACATATACCTTTCTTAACCAACCCAGGCTCGTTATGGATCCGTACCCCTGTATACATTTCTGGAGAGCGCCAAATACATCCCAGGATCAGATCTTAAGTTTCTATCTGAGTGCCATTCGTGCCTGTTGTTCCTGCATAAATCCACCAGAGGCTGCTGTCCACTGACTAACCAGCCGACTGACCGATACCCCCACCCACCCCCTCTCGTAAACCCAACCGATAGTGTTATATATGTATATATATATATATATATATATATATATATATATATATATATATATATATATATATATATATATATATATATTAGGGATGTAACATTATTGTAAAAACCGTCATACCGCAATAGTAATTTCTTTCCATATTACTGTAGGTGCATGACTTAATAAAACTATATTTCTGAGAAAAGTTTGCTCAGGCGAATGAAGTGAACGGGAGGTAGCGGGAACTACATTTCCCATCAGCCTAGGCATGGTCATCATCCTTTGCGGCCTGTTGTCACTACAGATCCAGTAATGCGGAAATGGAGTGTGTTGCTAATAGCGGGGAAGAAAAGAGCTGGAAATGATCGAACCTAAAGTGGGTTATAAATCGGATGTGTGGAAGCATTTCGGTTTCTTTTTAAAAAGATACGAAAAAGTAAAAAAGGTGACAGACAAAGAAGAAAACAGTATGCAGGCACTGCCAGACTGCGGTGAAATTTAAGTCGGGGAATGCTACTGAAAACAGTCATGGGGACTGCAGAACACAGCACACTTGTTAGATTGATGCAGACATTGACTTGTACCGCAAAGAGACCTCTATCTCACTCATGGTTTGTCCTCTCAAGTGGTGGAAAGACAATGCACAACGTTACCCACTGCTGTCAGCCTTGGCTAAATCATATCTCTCTGTCCCAGAAACCTCAGTCCCAAATGAGAGGGTTTTTTTCTGTTGCAGGGGACATGCCCAGAGATCCCAGCTTTTACCAGATTATATTTATATGATCATTTTCCTTAAAAATCTATCTATCTAAGTGAGTGAGTGATTAAATGTTGAATGTGATGAGTTTTCAACAATACTAAATTTAAACTTTATTTTTTATATGGTTTAATAGTTTTTTGTTATTAAAATTGAAAAATTGAAGTTCCTGTTTTAAAACTTACTGATAGATGGCTAATTCGTATGTCATTGATATGTTCAGTGCTAAGGTAAATAAACACTTTGACACTTTTTTCGAGTCTTTTGATTAGTTTTGTTTTTCCTGTGAATAATTCAATAAATACCGTACCGTGCCATTCATACCAAGGTATTATCATACCGTGAAATTCTGATACCGTTATATCCCTAATATATATATATATATATATATATATATATATATATATATATATATATATATATATATATATATATATATATATATATATATGTTTATTTTTCATCTAAAGAAGGTTACATTTGTTCAATAATTGCACATAAGAAACACAAGTTTTAGAAATTACCAACAAAATGCAGTATGTATGAAATATTGTGTCATTACTTTAACATGTTTCATGTTTCGATAAACATATTGTCTTAATTAATAAAAAAAGGCCCTGTTTGACTCATTTAAATAATTAAAATGATTTAATTTCTATTGTCTATGCTTTAAAATGAATAGGGATGTTCAGTAGTATTTAGTCTGGTAATTAAATTACTTACAGCATAATTAAATCACGTTTAGACAAAGTCTTTTGAATACAATTTTATTAATGCAATTAGTAATAATTGAAGTAACTAATCAAACACTGATGAAAGTCACATTGATGCATATCTAATGTATTTGCACATATAAATAAAGCCTGAAACTGATCTCTAAATATCCAAATGTGTTGGTTTTTTCCTGCATACACAGTCATATAAACACATCTGATGAGAAAACAAATCAGAATTGGGTCACATTTAACTGACAGTGTAAATGGGGGCTTTGTTATTACTAAACAAAACAAAGCAAACAAGCTTAATAATGATAAACACATTGCAAAAACAATCCTACTAAAGCGTGAGCTCATGAATATTGGATGCTGCGCCTCTTTGTGTTATGAATAATCATACAGTGCGCTTGTGCAGGATTAGCCGGCGTCATTTCTCCACATTTAGTTCATTAATTAAAGTCATGGAAATGCTGATGGAGGATATTTGCCTGCATTGTTTTGATGAAAAATAATGAATTGCCAGGCTAGTTATCATCAGCACGGCACTGCGTCATCTTCAAAGCTATGAAGTGAAAATGGGATTCGGGAAGAGAGAGAGAGAAAAAAAAAGAAGTTTGAGAAACAGTATCGCTAATTACAAAGTCTTTAAACAAAGCGTCCCACATCATAAGAGTTAGCGTTTGCTATAAGAAAATATAATAAATTACTAACCACATCCAGATTAGAAGTTTACAACAGAGAAAAGCAAACAGAAATAGTATTTTAAAAATGCATGTACAGTACAAATAAGTGTATGATAATACAAATACGGCCAATTATATCTCATAATGCTTTACAGAAATGATGAGCTCTGTATATATAATGTGTTGATAAGAATGTATTATAGTTTAAATGTACATTAAATACAGTTAGCTGAACTTTTTGACCTACTTAAGTATCTTTATATGCTATTTCATAATTCTACTCTTTATAAAACATGGCTGTAAATGAAGGAAAAATATGCACCTTTTACTTAAGTTTGCATTGATAATATGCTCACTGTATTTTATATATAATATCGATCAACACACCACAAAATCAAACATTTAAATCTGCTTTAGAGCAAGTCTCTGAGTTTCTAAAAGTATAACATTATTAGATCATAATGATTTCAAATGTACTTTCAAACTTTACATAATGATAAAGTTAGGGATGCACTAATAATATTTTTTGGAATATATCCGATCCTGATACCAAAATTCTGAGTATCGATCCAATCCTGATACTGTGCCATTTTTTCTTTGTTTTTTAACATACAGTAAACGTTTTTTAATACAACTACTATGGGTGATAAACTCAAATAATATATCTTCTTTACTAAAAACAACAGAAATATAGGTCTACTGTATATGACAGATGGCACAATCTAAAACTCAATGCTTGCTGTAAACTAAGCTAAATTATTTGAGCATTCGTTAAGACATTGATACAGTTTGTAAAGCATTGCTCATTGTGGTAAAAATAGTACAAGTACTAATTAGTAAAAGTGAAACTGACAACGCAATATAGATTTATTATGTAAAACTGGCCTCAGAGAGTTTAGTTTAGTCTGCGTCAAAGTTTTAGCAAAGCCTGATATTTTTCTGCAGGTTTGACGCAGACTAAACTAAACTCTCTGAGGCCAGTTTTACTTAATGAATCCATATTGCTTCGTGAGTTTCACTTTTATAAATTTGAATAATCTTACAGTGATAGATACATAGATAGATAGATGATAGATAGATAGATAGATAGATAGATAGATAGATAGATAGATAGATAGATAGATAGATAGATAGATAGATAGATAGATAGATAGATAGATAGATAGATAGATAAACACAGATCAAATAGAACTACAAATCCACTATTTCATGGACTACAATTCCACTGACGCGCTGTAATGTTCACAGATAAAGATAAACAAGACTCAGCAAAGTCTTTGTGCTTGTGTGCTGTGTATATAGTCCTGAAATCAGCCAATGAGCAGCTTCAGCTGTGTGTTTGTAATCAGTCATGATCAGGAACCAGTGTGAGTATGTGTGATGCATGACTGGAATTGTAGTCCATAAAATGGCAGATTTGTAGTTCTATGTGATCTGTGTTTACCAGCGATCTGCACAGGTTAAATTGCTGGTTACAGATAGATAGATAGATAGATAGATAGATAGATAGATAGATAGATAGATAGATAGATAGATAGATAGATAGATAGATAGATAGATAGATAGATAGATAGATAGATAGATAGATAGATAGATAGATAGATAGATAGATAGACAGAATAAAATAATAGAAAAAACATTCAGTATTCAGTATTGCTTTCTTTTTTTAATTAAAGTAAATAATCCCTTTTTATGGTGCACCATTATTTCTAAAAGTGTTTCACGTCAATAAAAGTTGAAGACCACAGTCTCATCAGGCAATTGCAATCACAATCGCATCATGAATCACAGAATATGCAAAATCGTTGATTTTTGCATATTATTTTACAGTGGCGATGCTGAGAAACACTCCTTTGCCACTTTTACTCCACAAGCGAGCTGCACAGTGATAATAGACCCTATTATAATCAGTGATTCTCTCACTGGATGTAAACACAGCATGACGAAACAAATCCCTGACAGTAAACTGATGCCCTGTTTTATTACGGATGTAAGAAATGGATGAGACTCAAGAAGGGCTGTAGACACAGTGTAAGGTATGCAAAGATCTTCTTGACATCTCTATGGGATTGTTTCCGACATAATCCACAGTTTCCACCTCTCTTTTATTTATTCAACTCCCACTACATGCAAATCAGTGGGTGGGGCTAAAGAAACAATGACGTACAAGTGGGTGGTGACCTTCTTCTGAGAGGCCGCCTTTTGTTGCATTCATACAAATTCACAATACAAAACAAGCTTCATATTCTCAAGTATTTACCCATAAAATGTTTAACAGAGCAAGGAAGATTTCACAGTATTTCCTATAATATTTTTTCTACTGGATAAAGTCTTATTTGTTTTATTTCGGCTAGTTTTACATTTTTTGGAAACCATTTTAGGGTCAATATTATTAGCCCCCTTAAGCAAAATTTTTTTCGACTGTCTACAAAACAAACCACCATTATACACTCACCGGCCACTTTATTAGGTATGTAATACTTAAACGGTACAAATGAGCCCAAAGTGCCCCAAGAAAATAACCCCCACACCAGGGGTGCCCAAACTTTTTCTTATGAAGGGCCAAAAACCAAACTTGATTGAGGGCTGTGGGCAGAAGTTGAATATACCAAATGGTATTACACAAAATTTGCCAAGGATAATTTCTTAATTTATTTGCTAGTATTTAAAAATAACCAGAAACATTGCTTTAAAGAATATTAATTAATGATGATATTAATTAATGATGTAGTGTCGTTTTTAACATTTTCAAATGAACTTATTATAGTTAAAAACTTAATCTCATTTATAACATAATAGTGATCAATGCTGAATTTACTAGTCGAGCTGCTCCTGTCTTTGACTTGATTTGCTCACCGATGTCTTGTGCGTTGTCCTCTATCTGTCAAGTTTCAGGTTTTAAATTTTAATAGTCGGATTCATTTACAACACTTAATTTCAGTCTGCTTTTTTGTAGCTCCTCAATTAAACAAAGAAACAAAAGGTTAGGTCAAATTAAAAATGACAATCTCTGTCAAAGGCATTCTCCCTCAATTTTCAGATAGGACGATGGGCCAAACCAAAGGTTACCACGGGCACTACTTTGGGCACCTCTGCCCCACACCTTTACACCACCACCACCAGCCTGACAAAAGGCAGGATGGATCCATGCTTTCATGTTGTTGACACCAAATTCTGACCCTATCATCCAAATGTTGCAGCAGAAATGGAGACTCATCAGACTAGGCAATGTTTTTCTAATCTTCTATTGTCCAATTTTGGTGAGCCTGTGCAAATTGTAGCCTCAGTTTCCTGTTCTTAGCTGACTAGAGTGGCACCCGGTGTGGTCTTCTGATGCTGTAGACCATCCGCCTCAAGGTTGGACATGTTGTGCAATCAGAGATGCTCTTCTGCAGACCTCGGTTGTAACAAGTGCTTATTTGAGTTACTGTTGCCTCGAACCAGTCTGGCCATTCTCCTCTGACCTCTGGCATTTGCGCCCACAGAACTGCCTCTCACTGGATATTTTCCATTTTTCGGAACATTCTCTGTAAACCCTAGAGATGGTTGTGCGTGTAAATCCCAGTAGATTAGCAGTTTCTGAAATACTCTGACCAAAAACCATGTCACATTCAAAGTCACTTAAATCACCTTTCTTTCCCATTCTGATGCTCGGTATGAACTGCATCAGATCGTCTTGACCATGTCTGCATGCCTAAATGCATTGAGTTCCTGCCATGTAATTGGCTGATTAGAAATTTGCGCTAACGAGCAGTTAGACAGGTGTACCTAATAAAGTGGCCGGCGAGTGTGCAACGACTTGCCTGATTACCCTTACTTGCCTATTTAACCTAACAAATTCTAAAGTTTAGTAGTTAGATGTTCACCTGAAAACTCCCAAAACGCATTTCTGGCCACTAATAGGCAGACAGGTGCAGATTTGAGCGCATTACAGCAACGTTAACCAAATGCAAATCAGCAATTTATTTGTTTTGAATATTTAGCAAGTGTGTTTCAGTCAATGTCCCTTTCTATCATTCTCACCCAAACACACATCATTAATTGCTGCGCTCTTTTCTTTCCTCATTTGACAGTTGTTGTAGATGCAGCTCTGATTCCCTGCAAAAAGGCAATTAATTGTCTATTGGCAAGTGTGTCGCACAATTAAAGACTTCCATATTTAGCCACAGTACTCAAGCAAGGTAATGAGCTAATGTTTCCAGCTCCGCACACTCTTCTTGCATTAATTCGGATGATAATGGTTGCCTTGCGAACACAGGTGGTGTTCGTTCGCTTACAGACACACACACACACATTATTCAGCTGTTTGGACTGCTGCTGCTTTTATTTGAGAGCCTGGAGTCTAACCGAAACGCATTTGTCACCAGAATGATAAAGTTGAGTGAAATTAATTCAATTGCAGAAAGTTTTTAGAGTCCCGAAACATGTCCTGGCTCGACCACAACCATGTAACCTGAGGCAACAGTCAAGTTTTCGACATTTCTTTTGAGATTTCTGACTGGCTTGGGAAAAACAACAACAACATCTCGCATCCAAGTTTTAACCTTATATGTGCTGAATCCTATTTGGGGATTTCCGCCTGGATTTTGCCTACCCAAATTTAAAAGCTTCCCAAATCCACTTAAAGAGGTGTAAATGCAAAAATTTGGTATCATTTTAAAGAAAACCCTTTGACTTTTCATAAAACACCATTGAAAGTGTTTAAAATAACTGTATATGTTGCCTGTGTTATAATAAACACCTAAAAAAAGAGGCGCTTTTTGTATTTTTTTTTATAAACTCAAATTTGAAAGTGTACTTTTTAGGTTCTGTGTGGTCTAGCGTGCTGTAATTAATTTTGGTGGTTCCTGCACATGTCTGTAATCATAGGAAAAAAAGAAAAATGTCTCCACCATAATCTATGCAAAAGTTATTGCATTCCAACTGATGAGAGGTGCTGTACAAGCCACAGGGATCATCATTGTTTTCATATTTCACTATTCTTTTGTTTGATCAAACATAATTCACTGTGTTTGCACCACATCAGACATATAAAAGGATTACTTATGCACATCACCTCAAAAACAGAGGAGAAATGGCCCTGAAGCGCACAGCATAAGGTAAGAGATGACAGCTGTCTGTGCTATCTGGGGCTGCTTATTGATCATGAATGCATTGTTTACATTTCTGCGCCATGGAAACATCGCGATTCATTCAGCAACTGTTTGGCATATGAATATAATTCAGTAAAAAGAATGCTAGAACTGTATGAGCACCGGCAAGAGCTTTCATTTGAGCTATAACTTATACATGTGTCATATAAAAAAATATGAAAATGAACCAATGTAAAATACCTAGCTCGGGTATCCAAAATACTGTGTATTTAAGTGTAAATAACTTTTATACAGTAGAATAAAAACCAAAGTGATGCATATGTGAATAAAATATAGATTCTATACTTTCAAACGAAACCACTTACGGGGGTCTGGTGCAACGCTAGCCCTTTAAATCTGAAAGCGAAAGTTGATGACGTCACAGACCCGGTACCGTGTCCGCAGAGTTTAAAGGTGCCATACACTGCATTGGTTCATTCATTCAATTTCCTTCTGCTTGGTCCCTTTATTTATCAGGAGTCCCCACAGTGAAACGAACCGCCAACTTATTCAGCATTTGTTTTACGCAGTGAATGCCCTTCCAGCCGCAACCCAGCACTAGGAAACACCCAAACACTCTCATACACATACAGATTCACACTTATGCACTATGACCAATTTAGCTTATATTCACCTATGCTGCATGTCTTTGGACTGTGGGGAAAGCACTCAGAGGAATCCACAATGCGAACACGGGGAGAACATACAAACTCCACACAGAAACGCCAACTTACCCAGACTGCATTGGTTCAATAAGTTAAATTGTTCTACATAGTATGTATGTGGCTTAGTTAATCCTCATGTTACCCTAAAATCTAAATCCTCAGAGTAAAATTTACTCAATTTAGTATTTGGTCCCTTTCTAAACTGTTAAAGTTAATGAAACAAAGAAAGGATGTATCAGGTGAATGAGAACTGATGATGAAGACCTGCTGTTAAAAAACATACCCTAAACACAGAAGATGAAGAAGGTGTAAAGTAACTAATTACAAATACTCAAATTACTGTAGTTGAGTAGTTTTTCCCAGGAATTGTAATTTACTAAGTAGTTTTAAAAATGTGTACTTTTACTTTCCCTTGAGTACATTTTTAGTGCAGTAATCAGTACTTTTACTCCACTACTTTTCTTCAATATGCAGTCACCACTTTATTTTTTCTTGTCTATGGGGATTATAAAAATCAGTCCTGTGAATCCTGTCCAATCAAATCACACATAGAAGGAAAATCGCATCATAATGAACTACCTCAAAATAGGGTTGATCAAAAGAAATATATGAATGCAATTCAAATATATATCAATTGATGTTTACTTTAAACTTAATATAAATATATATTTATATTGTTCAATAATAATGATTAAAAAGTAAAAGTAGTGAAAACACAGCCAGAAATTATTATCACTGCATTTCTATATATCAGTATCTCTAGTGAACACTAGTATGGCGAGGCAGTGGCGGAGTGCTGTCGCCTCACAGCAAGAAAGTTGCTGGGTCGCTGGTTCGAACCTCAGCTCAGTTGGCGTTTCTGTGTGGAGTTTGCATGTTCTCCCTGCGTTCGCGTGGGTTTCCTCCGGGTGCTCCGGTTTCCCCCACAGTCCAAAGACATGCGGTACAGGAGAATTGGGTAGGTTAAATTGTCTGTAGTGTATGAGTATGTGTGTGTGGATGTTTCAAAGAGTTGGGTTGCGGCTGGAAGGGCATCCGCTGTGTAAAAACTTGCTGGATAAGTTGGCGGTTCATTCCGCTGTGGCAACCCCGGATTAATAAAGGGACTAAGCCTACAAGAAAATGAATGAATGAATGAATGAACACTAGTGATATGAAAACGCAGCAGCTCGTCAGGTTTAAATGATGTAAAACTTGACCTTAAGTACATGCAAATGATGAGGGCGTGTTCCGTGAGTAACGCAACAGTCTGTTTTGTGTTCTGATTTGCCTTCTGTCCACCGGGGTTTACCACCAGTGCAGGGGTGGCCAACCCTGTTCCTGGAGAGCCACCTTCCTGCAGATTTCAGTTGCAGCCCATATCAAACACACCTGCCTGTAATTTCCACATGGTGTTCAGGTCCTAATTAATTGGTTCAGGTGTGTTTGATATGGGTAGCAACTGAAATCTGCAGGAAGGTGGCTCTCCAGGAACAGGGTTGGCCACCCCTGCACTAGTGGAAGTAGTGATATAAAAAAAAAAACAAAGCCAGAAATTAATATCACTATATGTCTATATATCACTATGTTTATAATGATATAAACATTATAACACTAGTGAACACTAGTGATATGAGTATGCAGCAGCTCGTCAGATGTAAAACTTAACCTTAAGTACATGCGAATGATGAGTGTGTGACCTGTGAGCCACGCAACAGTCTGCTTTGTGTTCTGACTTCACAGTATAGCTGCGTCCAAAATCGCATACTTATGCACTATTCTACGCCATTTTGTAGTATAAATAGTGTAAGTAGTGTGTTCACACTGAAAACTCTAAAAATAATAAGTGCACTTTAATTACCCGGATGATGCAGTCATTCAGCCGGTAAAACGAAGTGTGAAGATGGACACTTCATGCACTCAACGACCGCAGGCTTGCTTACGTAGCGGAACATGTTGAATAACTTTATTTATTTTGGATGGTGAAAGCAAAATTCTCCTACGAGAGTGATTATAGCGCCTCCCGATGGTGAATGCGCTTATACTCCCGGCAGGTATTATTTGATAATTCGTTCGTTTATTTCACTGATTTGGCGACCGTCAAACGTCATTAGGGAAACGGTTTGAATTTCCGCTTAGTAAAAAAACATTAGTGTGCCATTTGGGACGCCACAACATACATATACTATCCTGTTGAGTGTGTAAGTGCATAAGTACATAGTGCATGAGTGCATAGTGTATAGTGTGCCATTTGGGACGCAGCTTATTTCTATTCCCATATACTGATCTCCTGTTATTCAACCATGCCTGGGTGTGCCCAGATTTTCTCTGTAGGGCACCTTTAATTGTGTTTGCAAACTAACTGACATCATAGTTCACAATATTCTGTATTTTTTATTGCCATGTTTTGGCCTGTATTTTTCAATCAGACCATGATAAACATTGAGAACATTGATTAAAAACTGGTCAAATGTTTTAACTCAGTACTACACGCTTCTTTGTCTTTGCAATGTGTTTCAGCAATACATTTTTACATGGAAAGCATGTTTAGAAACAATTCTCGGTATTCTCTTTAAACTGATAAGATTAAAATGGTAAGGAACAGTGACGTCCAGTACAGTTTAAATATATAAAGTTTATATCAATTTATATAAAGTAACAATGAACTCGAGCAAACTGTCCAAACCTCAAAGAGTGGGAACACATGCACTAAACCACAGACCAAAGTCACAACCTGCTGCTTTAATGCATCTCTCAGGAGACGGAGGATGGAGAAAGTGGAGGCACATTCAGAAGTTTGAGAGATATTTGAAGAACACTGCACTTTTGTTTGACTTTTGCTCTCTGCTGGAGAATAAATGTCAACGGAAAGGCTGCCACTCAAGGTTTTTTTTTTCTTTCTTTGAGGTATGCTTTCAGAAATAAAAGTAAAATAAAAGCTGTCACTGGGGCAGTACACTTTCAAAAGGTGCCTATTTGTACGTTTGAGGCACTAATATGTACATTTTAGGAACTAATATTTACCTTTGACGTACCAGTATGGACCCTTTACAGTAGGTAGAAAAAGTTTCCCTTTTGAAAGGTGCTATCTGCAATGACAGCTTTTGTACGATTCTGATTTCTAAAGTGGACTTTGCAAATGTGTACTGTAGGTGTTTTGTCTCAGTTAAATACATAAAAAATGTTTATATTAGAATGCATTTTTACATGCACATAAAATAAACAAAAAGCAATCACATAAATAAATTAGGTGTGATTTATTTATAAACTATTTTTGAGAGGATCATGGGGCGAGGCAGTGGCGCAGTAGGTAGTGCTGTCGCCTCACAGCAAGAAGGTCGCTGGGTCGAACCTCGGCTCAGTTCCCGTTTCTGTGTGGAGTTTGCATGTTCTCCCTGCCTTCGCGTGGGTTTCCTCCGGGTGCTCCGGTTTCCCCCACAGTCCAAAGACATGCGGTACAGGTGAAATGAGTTGGCTAAATTGTCCGTAGTGTATCAGTGTGTGTGGATGTTTTCCAGAGATGGGTTGCGGCTGGAAGGGCATCCGCTGCGTAAAAAACTTGCTGGATAAGTAGGCGGTTCATTCTGCAGAGGCGACCCCGGATTAATAAAGGGACTAAGCCGACAAGAAAATGATTGAATAAATGAATGACAGGGTCATGTGCTTGTGATTGATCCCAGCTGGTCCCGTGAAACTGCCGAACTGCAGTTAAAGTCAGGCATCCTGCTGACTTGATTCAGTAGGGAACTTTTTTGTCAGACGGCTCACCGGTCAGGTGTACATCCGCGCTAAAATATCAAGTTGAAAGTCACAATAGCTTGCGCAGAACAGACTCAACTCTCCCAAACCAACATTTTGAAAATAGATTAACGACGATATGTTTTTTACCGTGCTATAAGAATCTCTTGTTAATGCAGCACGATAATGCTGATAACGACCCACCACAAATATATATATATATATATATATATATATATATATATATATATATATATATATATATATATATATATATATATATATATATATATATATATATTTACATATACATATAGTGGAGTGGAGTTTGCATGTTCTCCTTGTTTCCTCTGGGTGCAGTCCAAACACATGCGCTATAGGGGAATCGATTGCCTAAATTGGCCGTAGTGTATGAGTGTGTGTGTGAATAAGAGTGCATGGCTGTTTCTCAGTTCTGAGTTGCAGTTGGAAGGGCATCCACTGTGCAAAACATATGCTGGAATAGTTGGGGGTTCATTCCACTGTGGAGACCCCTGATAAATAAAGGGACTAAACCGAAGGAAAAGGAATGAATGAATGTTTGATAATCCATTTCTATCCATTCATTTCTATCCATTTCAGCATTCACAACACAACTACAAAACACACACACTATAGATCCAACCAAGTATACACGAATATGTATATATATATATAAGAAAATTACCAATTAACTACACTGTAAAACGCGATTAATTGACTTTATTTTAAAAAGTGTGTAAAATCTGCACAATTATACAAATTAAGTTCAGTTAACTTAACATATACAAGTTAAAATGGGTTTAGTTATTTAATTTGTAAGGTCAACTTGCTGCTTTTAAGGCAATTGGTTTACTTGCTTTAATTAACTTACCGCTTATTACAGTGTACATAAACACATGAAATAAAATAAAAATTGTAATTTAATTAAGGCATCACGGTGGTGCAATGGGTAGCACGATCGCGTCGCAGCAAGAAGGCGGCTGGTTCGATACCCGTCTGAGTCAGTTGGCATTTCTGTGTGGAGTTTGCATGTTCTCCCAATCAGTCCAAAGACATGTGCTATAGGCGAATTGAGAATTGAATGCTGAATAAGTTGGCGGTTCATTCCACAGTGGTGACCCATGATTAATAAAGATACTAAGCTGAAAAGAAAATTATGAAATAAAATAAAATAAAAAAATAAACACACACACACACACACACACACACACACACACACACACACACACACACACACACACACACACACACACACACACACACACACATATATATATATATATATATATATATATATATAATATATATAATATAATATAATATAATATAATATAATATAGTATAATATAATATAATATAATATAATAACAAAACAAAATTAAGTTAAATTAAATTAATTAAAAAAAGAAAATTCTGAAATAAAATAAAAACATAAATAAACACACACACACACACACACACACATATATATATATTATTATATATTAACAAAATTAAATTCAATTCAATTTAATTCAATTAAACTTGCTAAATTGTTATCATAGACTGTCAGTGCTGTCCTTTAGAACGTCAGACTTTTGTTATAAATGAGTAAATCTCTTATAGAGACATACAAATAAAGGCCAGAAGTGAGAGTTTGGCACCGATGCGGCTGCAATGTTCTCTGTGTTAATGGTTGGCGCCGTTGTTAATTTGACATGGGATCTTTACGAGTCCCTGAGTCACACTCGTCGAGTCTCTATGTGTGTATGTGTGTGTGTGTTCGTGAGCGCAGGTCAACTGGACAGTATTTATCTTCACTGACACACTGATTCGATGCGACCTCTTGTCATCTGTGCTATTGTTCCACAGCTTTAATGAGCAAACGCCCCCTGATCTGAGGTCAGTGACACCTGTGAGCTCATAATTGAGCTCGAAGCTAAAACATTTCCTGTGAGCAGCCGTCTGACTGGGGTTAATGGTAAATATCATCCATGTTAAAGAGGTATGGAAGTTCAAACTGAGCCAGGAAAACATGTTGGCATTTAGATTGGCATTAGATAGACAGTGCGCTACAATCCCTAAAACGCTTCTACAGTTTGGCATTTCATAAACAAAGAGAAACATTCTGGTAATAAGATCCATTGTTCAGCCAACATCCTATTAGGTCCAATACTGACAGTAAATGAGCCATTGAAATGAACCCACGGGGACATGGAAACATGCAACCTGGAAAATGGAGCGTTTTAAAAGCAAACTGGGTTTAGATGGTTGGATGGAGTCAGTGATTGCAGACTGGTGCACTTATTCACTATAATGACAATAATGATCTCTAAGATTGGGTCTGATGTCTGAACACTTAGATAGTGATGGATTCACAATGTGGAGGCTGATACTGTACATCTATGGCTGGTAGTGTACACCATATGGCTGTCACTGTACATCTCTACAATAAATACATGACATCTCTAGCTGATACTGTATATGGCTGATGCTGTTAATCTCTAAAGTCGATATTGTACATCTCTATAGCCAATAATGTAGATATCTACAGCATAATATGTTAAATCTATGCAGCTGATGCTGTGCATCTCTATGGCCAATACTCAGTCCTTAATTTGTAAATTGCAGGGTCCAGGAACAGATCCATGTAACACATCCTGCATGTTACCTAAGGAGGGAGAGGTGTCGTGGATGAAAGTGAAGTGTGGAGGGTGGGGGAATGGCCGATAGTGTAAACCTCTATGGCCGATAGTGTAAACCTCTATGGCCGATATTGTACATCTCTAAGGCCGATATTGTACATCTCTATGGCTGATACTATGCATCTCTGGTCGATATTGTACATCTCTATGGCTGATACATCTCTATGGCCGATACTATGCATCTCTGGACAATATTGTACATCTCTATAGCTGATATTGTACATCTCTAAGGCCGATACTATGCATCTTAATAGCCAATATTGTACATCTTTATTGCTGATACTATACATCTCTATGGCCCATATTGTTTATCTTTGTGGCCAATATTGTATATCTCTATTGCCAATATTGTACATTTCTATGGCTGATATTGTACATCTCTTTAGCCAATATTGTATATCTCTATGGCCAATACAATGCATCTCTGTAGCCGATATTGCACATCTCTATGGCATACATTGTACATCTCCATGGTCAATCTTGCATATCTTTATGGCCGATATTGTACATCTCTATGGCCGATTTTATGCATCTCTATAACTGATCTTGCACATCTCTATTGCCGATATTGCACATCTCTGTGGCTAATATTGTACATCTCTATGGCTGATACTATGCATCTCTATGGCCGATATTGTACATCTCTATGGCCGATATTGTATATCTTTATGGCCAATATTGTACATCTCTATGGCCGATATTGTACATCTCTTTAGCCGATATTGTACATCTCTATGGCCGATACTATGCATCTCTGGCCAATATTGTACATCTCTATGGCCGATATTGTACATCTCTATGGCCGATATTGTACATCTCTATGGCCGACATTGTACATCTCTATGGCCGATATTGTACATCTCTGGCCAATTTTGTACATCTCTGGCCAATATTGTACATCTCTATGGCCGATATTGTACATCTCCATGGCCGATATTGTACATCTCTATGGCCGATATTGTTCATCTCTATGGCCAATATTGTACATCTCTATGGCTGATACTATGCATCTCTGGCCAATATTGTACATCTCTATGGCCGATACTATGCATCTCTATGGGCGATATTGTACATGTCTATGGCCGATATTGTACATCTCTAGGGCCAGTCTTGTACATCTCTATGGCCGATATTGTACATCTCTAGGGCCGATATTGTACACCTCTATAGCCGATATTGCACATCTCTATGGCCGATACTATGCATCTCTATGGCCGATATTGTACATCTCTATAGCCGATATTGCACATCTCTATAGCCGATATTGCACATCTCTATGGCCGATATTGCACATCTCTATGGCTAATATTGTACATCTCTATGGCCGATACTATACATTTCTATTGCCAATAATATACATCTCTATAACTATGGCGGATACTACTATACTACTATAACTACTATACTACTATACTACTATAACTATGGCGGATACTATGGCGGATACCGATTTTATACATGTCTATGGCTGATATTGTACATATCTAAGGCCGATACTCTACATCTCTATGTCCAATATCACAGAAGACCTATGTGAAATCCAAAGTAATGGATGCATGGTTCGAAAGGGTAAACATACATGATGTAAGAGTGTTTTTCATTATTCGTTCAAACTCAAAAAAGTACTTTTTATTCAATTTATAAGGCATTTAATTTAACTCAAACAACTCTAACAGTTAAAACAGCCCTTTAAATAAAGCAAGCCCGTCTGACTTTTTATAAAAGATGCACATCACCTGATGTACCCACCTAAACACTCACAGCTCCACAGTAAAGTACACATTTCTAGTGCATCCACAAATCTACCAGCAGAATATTGTCTCTTTCATCTATCGGTCTTTGAACATCCTCATTCTCACATGTATTTCCAGTCATTCACGACTTATGATCAGTTTCTTTTTTACATTTAACCCTTAAAAGACTCATTGGTGATGGTTTAGAATAATGATAATGTCAAGTAATGTATTTATAACATTAAGTATAATCTTGTAAATCATTCATAAATCATAGTTCTGCATTATTATTGCCTTATTAAAATTAAAATCCGTCCTTGTTGATATTAGTTAATGCACTGTAAATACCATTATTTGTTGATGTAAGCAAATATAATGGAGTATCACTTAAAAGTGTTACAGACTTATTTTCTGCCAGGATAAACTCCGAATAAACTCTCTCTTACCCTCGGAGAAGCTGATGAGCCCCAGCAGATGCAGTAGTTTGAGGGACGCGCACACGATCACCACGATACCCAGCGTCTGCAGACCCTCACTTTCCCACATGACCCCCTGCTCATGCCACCTGCCCGGCTCCCCGGACCCCGAGCCCAACTCCCCGCTCCAGTTTGCCCGCGGCTGGCACTGACCGGGCCGCCCCAGGCACCCACGTGGCGCAGCGCTCCAGTCCTGCTCTAAATCCAGCCTGAGGCTCAGCGGGGGAAAAAAACACTCGCGATCTGAAGCTCCACAATACTAATACACACTCACAGCGGAGTGAGTGTTTGAGATGTGAGCTGCTGTGCTGCGCTACATGCTTTAGTGAAGAGAGAGAGAGAGAGAGAGAGAGAGAGAGAGAGAGAGAGAGAGAGAGAGAGAGAGAGAGAGAGAGATGAAGGGAAGGGAACGGAAATAAGGAGAGGAAAGTGTAAAACATGATTGCAATTTTAATGATAATAATGGTATTCTAACAATCTGTTAATTGGTTTTTAACAAGGTAAAGGTGGCCTTAAGATAAATTTTTAGGATTTAGGAGTTTGAAAAAACTACTATAAGTTCTATTATTACTTACATGAGGAGGACTACTTGACGACAGGCTGTTGAATTATTACAATTAAATGCACACCCTAGGTGGTGCTACATTTACATTTATATATAATATATGTGATTTTTAATGTAAACTTTATAAATGCTTTGGCAATACTTTTGTAACATTTGTCATATAAATATTATAATTGAATTGAATTTAACTGAATTTAACTAAACTGAGAGACGGAGAGTGAAATGTTTAGGATTTAGCAATTGGAAAAAACTAATAAAATTTGCATTATAAATTACATTAGTCCTGGGCAAACATTAATCACATCCAAAAGTGTGTGTATTCAATAAATTTATTGTGTATAATACACACGCAAAATCTAAACAAAACAATTTATAAATACTATATATATATATATATACACACACACACACACACATACTTGTTTTTGTGCATTGTGGGGGTCACCTGTCACGGTGGTTACGTAATGGGGACCACCCTTTCTGATGATGTTAGAGACATAAAAAAAATAGTTTGCCACACAAAAACACAAACTATTTCATAAAATCACTTCAGATTTTGGATATTCCGCAAATTTTTTTTTAGACCTGACACAGTGGTCACTTGTGGGGACATTTCAGGTTTTGTGTAGAAGTGGGGTCCGCCACATACACAACCGATTTTTAGACAAAGTGGGGACCAATTCTACACACACTTTACTGGTTTTGAGACAAAGTAAGGACCAGTTCCAGATACACATTACCGGTATTGAGTCAAAGTAGGGACCAGGTCTACACACACATTACTGGTATTGAGTCAAAGTAGGGACCGGATCTACACACACATTACTGGTATTGAGTCAAAGTAGGGACCAGATCTACACACACATTACCGGTATTGAGTCAAAGTAAGGACCGGATCTACACACACATTACTGGTATTGAGTCAAAGTAAGGACCAGATCTACACACACATTACCGGTATTGAGTCAAAGTAAGGACCAGATCTACACACACATTACCGGTATTGAGTCAAAGTAAGGACCAGGTCTACACACACATTACCGGTATTGAGTCAAAGTAAGGACCAGGTCTACACACACATTACCGGTATTGAGTCAAAGTAAGGACCAGATCTACACACACATTACCGGTATTGAATCAAAGTAAGGACCAGATCTACACACACATTACTGGTATTGAGTCAAAGTAAGGACCAGATCTACACACACATCACTGGTTTTGAGTCAAAGTAAGGACCAGATCTACACACACATTACCGGTTTTTAGGCAACATGGGGATCAGATCAGCACCCTTACTAATATTAAATTTTAAACCTCAATCAAGTAATTTGACAGTAAACTGCTTTAGAATTTTCATTTGAAGAGCAGGTCAGTTTATAAAATATGTAATTTGAATACAGAAGGAACCTCAAGATCCAAACAGGAAATGGTCCAGAATAAATTTAATAAATGTTATATTTATTATAAATAATTTCCACAAAACCTTTAAACACAAAAAACAGTAAACACAAAATCCATGAAACTCTCTTGCATGTCTAAAAGCAGTTCTCATTGGGTATAACAAGCTTCCACATAACTCTTCCATGTCTGTATACACATTTAGTTAAGTGCAATAGCAAACAATATTAAAGGGTTAGTTCACCCCAAAATGGAGATTCTGTTATTAATTCTTCTCCTTCATATTGTTTCAATCCCTTGCTGTCTATGGAGGATGAGGAGTTCTTGCACTTCATCTAAGTTATCTTCCTTTGAGTCTGAAGAAGAATGAAGGTCTCAGGGGGTTAGAGTGAGATGAGGGCAAGTAATTAATAATATAATGTACATTTTTGGGTAAACTCTTAAAACCCACCAGTATGTTCTATTTCTGTTTCTGTCGTATTTTAACTATTTAAAAAAAAAACATTAAAAATATTTAAAATATATTTATAAAGAACTGAACCCCACAAATGCACAGAGACCTTCATCATATAACAAAGCCACCAAAACTCCAAATAGACATCATTTGTTAAGCATTAACTCTACATTAATACTAAGCAGTTTATAAACACAGCTAGCTTCATTTTTCATTACTAAATGAAGTATTGCATTATTTACAAACTGTCTAAGAATAATTGGTGTTTTTTAGGATCATTAAGAATGAGTAAATTTATACATTTACTATTCAGGCATATAATCAGGGCTAAAAAAAAAAAATAAAAAAAAATAAAATCCAATCGGTTCACTCTAAGCAGAATTTATATTTTTTCGGTTCTGTTCTTGCGTTGCTTAATAGACAAAATATTCCGAAAACAGTTTTCTAGAAAAAAACAAAAAAAAACTTTATTTAATTACAAAGTATTGCAGGACTCTAGAGTGCTCTGTTTTTTTAATGGTGCAACTAAAAAATCTATACGAGGGGTAAGATTAAATGAATTTTCAATAAGTATCATTATTATAAGACATATTTATAATATGAACTTGCTTTTGGTTATTGATTGACACGCTGTTTAAAGGCGCTACACACAGCCCCACTCCTTGGTATCGAGCGCAGGCCCGGCGCTACATTTAGATGTTGTATAATATGAAATTGCAATAAAAATTATGAAAATTGTTATGAAATAGTTTTTCAGTTATGTAGCCTAATAAAAATATTTAGTACACTGCACAGTGCAATTATTATTTAAATTTATTATATCCATTATTATTAATATTAGTAAAATTGACAAAACACAGAACTCTTTTGAACGTTTGCTTTCATTTTGACATGCTAAAGCGCACTTTTACAGTTTTGTAAAGAAACATCCCATTATGCAGCAGCAGTCAAGTTAGGACACTTAAAAATGCCTTTTGTGTTCAAAGATGAACGGCCTGCGAAGTCAAGTTTACATGGTTATAAATTAAATAGATATAGCCTAGTGTGTAAGTGAATTTGCTGCAGATCCACCTCTCACATGTGCTGCAGGTAGGGTAAATGATAATCTTTTAAAAAAATTTACTTTAGGCTATACTGCTATTTGCTCATGCAAAATTAAACACCAGAAAATATATTGTAGGCCTATATTAAGAGCTAAAATACAGTTAGCATCATAATTAGTTCAATTATGTGCTGTAGTCTATTGATTGACCAACACCCCCTGTATACAGTTTACCCACTGCAGGTCTACACTTCTGATCTGTATTTTGAATTACTTGTTTTAAATGACAGTAAGACATGCTATATTTAGTTTTTATTGTAAAATATACATTATAATCCAGTACAAAGTAAAATAATATTTATTAATGGCCTTTTGGCAGCGTATAGCCGTTAAGCTTATAGTCTAAGCATGTCATTTTATTATTATTATCATAAATTACAAACTAGCATCCTTATGATTTTATTTCGTTTCTGTATATTTTTATCAAACAAAAAATGCAATGAGTTATACTTTGGTTTTAATTTTATTAGAAATTTAATAGCCGTTTAGGCAACACTACTTCTACATGTCATTGGCTCTGATTGCGTTTTTTACAGATAACCTATTTACAAAGATTTTTATTAAACAAGTGCACTACCACAAGATATTTTTGTAGGTGTAAAAATCTAAAAAGTATCATTATCATATTCTTGCCTTATTCATCTTTAATATAAATATTAAATTTAACTCATTCATTGATTAAACTAGGGATGCTAATGATCACTCGATTGATTTATTGTCGGTAACCCTTTAAAACCGATAGACCTTATCGATGACCGATTAAGCATGGGCATTTAATAAGTTATGCTTTGCTCTTTGAGATGCGTTCACGATTTCACACATTACATAATCAAGTGTGCGCAGTTTAGGCTACGTTACCCTATGGAGTCGTGCACTCTCTTGACTTTGCATATTGGTTATACACATACTAGTCATACCTGTTATGCTCAGATCTCGTTTATCCACTGGTACTGCCATTAATCCGCTGGTCAAGTAATCAAAAAGTAGGCTACATGAGGTTTAATTATGGGCAGGATATTAAGACCAAACATTGGTTGTGCAAACTGTATTACGTTCTCTAAAATTTTAAAGTGTTTTAAGCTACATTATTTTTTTATAGACTGGCATAGGCCTAAATACGCATCACGGCCAGACATTTATAGTTTATATAAAAACGAGCGTCACCGTCGCATTTGTTCACATGCTTTAAATTAATGCTTTTTGTCTCCCAAATTCATATAATAAAAAGAACAATAAAATAACATTATTAACCGTTTAACTGTAAACATTTCTGTTCAGAACGATTAAAGTTGATCTTTTTTTTTCGGTTTTCATTTCTGTTCCTGAAAAATGTCATTTGATTCTGTTTTTCATTTCTGTTCCTTGAACCGGTTTGGAGCCCTGCATATAATATGTTTTTCTGCATGTTAAATAATGCTTTATGAACTCAACATGCAGTTTTGTGATCTAATCTAAAGTGAGGAATATTGATGCTTTATAAATCCCTTATAAATGACAATTAAAGGCTCAGAATCATTCATTTATTCATTTATTTTCATTTTGGTTTTCTCTCTTTATTAATCCTGGGTCGCAACAGCGGATTGAACCACCAACTTATCCAGCACGTTTTTATGCAGCGGATGCCCTTCCAGCTGCAACCCATCCCTGGGACACATCCATACACATACACACTCATTCACGCTCATTTACTACGGACCATTTTAGGCTACCCAATTCACCTGTACCGCATGTAGGAGCACCCACACCAACACAGGGAGAACATGCAAACTTTACACAGAAACGCCAACTGACCCAGCCAGGGCTCGAACCAGCGACCTTCTTGCTGTGAGGTGACAGCACTACCTACTGCGCCACTGCGTTGCCAGGCTCAGTATCAAATAAACAATAAGTATTTGCAATCGTACCTAAACAAATACAATTACTGTAAATTTTAAACATTGCTGAATAACAGGAGTGTCGAAATACAACATCATTTGATAAAACAACAATATAATAATTTAACAATACATTACGTGTAAAGCAATTTTATATTTAGACAAGATTGCAATGATTTACTTTTCATTTGATACAGTTTCATTTGAGCATCTTGTAATAAGTAGAAATTAATAGTCATTTTTCCCTGTATATAATGTAACTGAGCCTTATATTGTAATTTATAATGGATTTATAAAGCATGAATAGTCCTCGCTTTAGATTAGATCACAAAACTGCATGAAGTTGAGTTCATAAAGCATTTATTAACATACTAAACAACTTATTATATGCCTGAATAATAAGAATTATCAATGTTATTTTGAATAGTTTATTAATCATTTAATTGCACATTCTGAATTATCTAAAAAAAACACCAACTACTTTTAAATATCTGGTTTGTTAATGATGTACTTTTCATTACTAAATTAAGTATTGCATTATTTACCAAGTATGAAAACAATCATTAAGCACATTATAATTGTGCTTATAAGTCAATAATATTTGTAATTTATACTTATAAATATAATTTATAAACTGCTTACTAATGTCTATTAATGTAGCGTTAATGCTTAACAAACGTTCAACTAACTATTTGCTAATGTTTCATAAATAATTCATTGTGTGCAGTTATTATAGTGTTACCCAACATTTATATATCTTATTAATCAGGCATATAGTAATGGTTACTCTGTCTGATAATAAATGCTTTATAAACTCAACTTCATGCAGTTTTGTGAGCTAATGTAAAGTGAGGACTATTGATGCTTTATAAATCCCTTATAAATGACAATTAAAATCTCAGCTATATTCTAAACAGAAAAAATAAATAAATTAAAAGGCAGAGTGATTTATAGCTTTATATATATATATATATGGTGAAGCAGTGGCGCGGTACGTAGTGCTGTCGCCTCACAGCAAGAAGGTCGCTGGGTCACTGGTTTGAACCTCGGCTCAGTTGGCATTTCTGTGAGAAGTTTGCATGTTCTCCCTGCATTCGTGTGGGTTTCCTCCGGGTGCAAAGGCACAGTCCAAAGACATGCTAAAGGTGAATTGGGAAGGCTAAATTGTCCCTAGTGTATGAGTGTGACAGGCCCATATGACAGGCTGGCCGGAAGGTGTAAAAAAAGTCTTTATCATATGGACAAGTCTAAAACTGGAGGACTTGTTCCAAAAAGAGCCGACCCCGCAATCATATGGGACTAAGGCCAAAGAAGATATATATATATATATATATATATATATATATATATATATATATATATATATATATATATATATATATATATATATATATATATTATTTATTTATTTTTTTTTCATTAATTTCAAGATACACAAATGAAACTATCTAATGAAAAATAAATATTAGCAATCTTATCAAAATATAAAATTACTGTACAGTGCAAACATCACAGAAACACTGAAATGAATATTGCCATATTGTTAATTGTGTTGTTTTGAAATGATGTTGTATTTTTATTTTGTAATGTTTAGACTTTACAGAATTTTTTTTAATAAGATTGCAAAGATTTATTGTTCATTAGATACTGAGCCTTAAATTGTCATTTATAAGGGATTTATGAACTATAAACAGTCCTTAGGTCACAAAACTGCATGAAGTTGTGTTATTATAGCATTTACTAACACACATGGTTACAATTACTATATGCCTGAATATAACATGTATAAATGTTCATTTGAATAGTTTATTAATCATTTAATAACTCATTCTGAATTATCTTAAAAACCACCAACTACTCTTATATACAAATAGTTTGTAAATAATGCAATACATAATGAAGTAATGAAAAATGAATCAGTAACAAAGCATGAAAATACAATTAAGTCAAGTCAAGAATACAGCGTTTGAAGCTATATTTATAAACTGCTTCCTAAAGTCTATTAATGTAGAGTTAGTGCTAAACTAATGATGTATAGTGTATACTTACTATAAAAGTGTTATTCAGATTTTTTTTTTTTTCTAAAGAGTCGAGATTCAGTTTTTAATATAAAAATCCAAAGCTGACCAATCTCTGGTTTTTAGAGCCAATGGTTCAGCTTTCACCACAGCATGTACTTCCTGTTTGCTCCAGGATCTTCTCTTTATGGGACCTATGGGTGGTTAAAATATAAAAAAGTGGTTTTAGTTGCATAAATGTTCAGTCATTTTTACAACATGTGCTGTTATGTTAGTTTAATATTGTGATAGAAAATGCTAGAAAAATATGTCTTGCCTATTATTAAAAATACTTAAGATGGAGATGGATTAAAAAATACTTCCTAATAACTCCAAAACTGGTTAATGTGGTTACACTTTATTCCATAGTCCAGTTTAGACATTCTTTTAACTATGCGTAACTCTGCAACTACGTTAATTATCTCACCGTAAAGTATTATGTATTAGAGTATTTGCATACTGTTAGAATGTTCAATAAGACTAACGCTCATCTGATGAAGTGGTTTTTTTTTGTGTGTGGTGGTGAATTGCATTATGGGATGTTGATCTCTGCTCTGTGCACTTTTGATGTTGAAAATTCAACTCTACAGTTTAACAAAGTGACTTTTACTGACATTTTAGTAGTTTGAAATAATGTAATGTATAAGAAATAATATATAGAGATAAATAAGTCTTTAGAATAACAGAAAATGTACCGGCAGTTTATTACAAGGTTTCTGTAGCATAATATACAACACCAACCCAAACAAAAAGTCACTTTTTTTTACTTTTTAAGATTAAAAGTTGTTGGAAGAAAGATCAAGATCCCATAATGCAATTCAAAAGCAGAAACAGATTTCATAAAAACATGAATCACAAATTATGAAAAACTGCTAATTTAATTATTATTACTTATTTTTATTACTTTTAGAGTGTAGAGTATTAGCTGACAGTTAAGGTTACCTCAATAAAACTGACTCTCATTGGTCTCAGTAAATAGTACAGCAGACTAAGTTAGGCTCAAAATTAGTACAATATGACTAACTCTTATATAAATTTAGTAGAGCATTAGCAGTGTTGATTCTAACAGACAGTCTAATGGCTGTTAGTTGACAAGTAGTTGCAGTTACTTGTAGTTAGTAGTAGTAGTAGTAGTAGTAAATTATCAAAATAAAGTGTAACCAGATATGCAATTAGTATATTTTTCCAAAGTATTTAGCAATATTGTTTAACTAACATGAAATGAGATATCAAGTGCAACTGTACTGAAATCATCATAGAAGTAATGTGCTTCTGTCCTGTTTAACCCTACATGTTATGTAAATGAGCTTGTGCATTTGGACTTGTACAATAACACAAGTCAGTCACAAATTAACTTTAATGATCATACCTCTCTTTTTTGTGAATGCTGGGTCTGCATCACTATCTTCACAGACACTGTACCATGGTGATGATACTTGAGTGGACTCTGAAAGTAAAAATCAAGTCTGAGAGTTGACTTCTCTGCATAAAGCTTACCAAAATATTTATTTGATTTTGTGTTGTTCTTTTTAATGGGTAAAAGCTGTGTGATGGTAGCTTAAATATAGTTTTCAAACATAGCACATACATATCATGATAAAAATAAACATTCTGAAAAAAGAAAAATTCTGATCAGAAAAATAAATAATATTTTTACCTTTTAGACTGGACTTCACCTCCTCCAAAATCACGATCCACTGTAACTTTCTCTGAATGTAAAAACCCACACAAAAATACATCATTTAAAACAATATGATATATGTTTGCAAATACAAATGTGTATATAACATTCAGAAAATCTGGTACTGTATTACATGTTTGTGTGTAAACCCACGATTTGATCAAGATTCCACCCTTTAAAATCTTCTGAGCGTCTGTTTTCAAGTCCCAGAAAAACTGAGTTGTGGGAACAGAGCAGTTCTCTTCTGCAGTCATACAGTCATAACACACACATACATATGAAGAGTTTGGTTGCAAAATGCGATAAACGGCATTTTTTGACATTTGGATTTTATTATTGGAAATCACTGTTCAGATGTACCTTAATCTATGTGTCAATTGCTGCCATTAATAACATTTAAGAATGCACATTTTAGGCCAAGTACAAAACTTATTTTTTTTTTACAAAACGCAATATCCGTCAGACCAGTTTCTTTACAAAGTGCGATATAACAGTTAGAGAGCGTTCAGGATGCGGCGCGAGCTCAGCATCCCCTGGGAAGAGAGTCATCGCCGGTGAAGTGCTCAGAGTTTGCTCATTGATTTAGCGATAGAAGATGAAGTCTTCAATTTCACAAAAAAATAATAAAAAGGCCACAAAAGTGGACCAGAATAAGATACTTCTGCGTCAACAATACACAAATGCAGCAGGGAACGAGTCTCCGCTGATGTCAAGAGAAGGCCTAGGAGCGCCTTTTTTCCTACTCCCCATCACAAGATACCTGTCTGCAAGTGTCCCTTATAAGTTTATTTTTTAAATAATTTCTTAAATGTAGCTGAGTAGCCTATCTGAAGATTTATTTATGTGGTTGCACCTATTATTTAAAATTAATTCTTGTTGTTGTTGATTTATTATAAATGAACTTAAAGGGCACATGTTGTTATGGAGAAAACGGTTTAGCTTTTTCACAACCAAATAAATAAGCTATTATTATTATTACAGTGAAATAATTCATTAAATATGACAAAGCGAGGCAAGTTTGTGTCACGGACTCAGCTCCGCCCGCTCTTATCATACAGGTTTGGTTTTCTGCAGCGGTGTGGAAGGAGCCGCCCCCCACTCTTTCTGTACCAAGCTAAAGGTCATTTATCTAACTAACTTAATCTTACTTATCAAACAAAACATTGATTCACTAGCTTTTGGTAATGGTATTAATGTAGTATAATATAGCCTAAGGTGGATGTAGCGTTTTGCAAAAAAAAAAAAAAAAAAGTTATGTTATGTTATGTTGTGTACATTCTGGCCAAATCTAACTTAGAATCTTATTATTATTAATCAATCTTTGCATATATTATTCCATGTTTGACAATGTGGGTTGGATTAATATGTAGCATTTTGGCATGTTTTTTTTTACTTAATTATAGACATAAAATTAAATAAAAAATATCCTGGATTTGAAAATATTGTGTTCCTGGCCTTCACTGAGCTCAAGTTATAGTTTAATGTACAGAAATTGTGAATGAACTTGACTGTTGATGTCCTGAAAAATAATGTCAAAATTACCAACATTTTTTTAAATGGATATATCTCGTTCTGCAATGAAACTCTTTATATACAGTTGAAGTCAGAATTATTAGCCCCCCTGAATTATTAGACAACTTGTTTATTATTTCCCCAATTTCTGTTTAACGGAGAGAAGATTTTTTTCAACACATTTCTAAACATAATAGTTTTAATAACTATTTCTAATAATCATTTCTAATAATGGACTTATTTTCTCTTTGCCATGACGACAGTAAATAATATTAGACTAGATATTCTTTAAGACACTTCTATACAGCTTAAAGTGAAATGTAAAGGCTTCACTAGGGTAATTAGGTTAACTAGGCAGGTTAGGGTAATTAGTCAAGTTATTGTATAACGATGGTTTGTTCTGTAGATTATCGAGAAAAAAATATAGCTTAAAGAGGCTAATAATTTTGTCCCTTAACGGTGTTTAAAAAAATGTAAACTGTTTTTATTCTAGTCAAAATAAAACAAATAAGACTTTCTCCAGAAGAAAAAAATATTATCAGACACACTGTGAAAATTTCCTTGCTCTGTTAAACATCGTTTAGGAAATATTTAAAAAAGAAGAAAAAAATTCCAAGGGGTCTAATAATTAATACTTCAACTGTATATATATATATATATATATATATATATATATATATATATATATATATATATATATATATATATATATATATATATATATATATATATATATATATATATATATATATATATATATATATATATATATATATATATATATATATATATATATATATATATATATATATATATATATATATATATATGTATATGAAAGTATATACAGTTGAAGTCAGCCCACCTTTTTAAAACTTTTTTACAAATATTTCCCAAATGATGTGTAACAGAGCAGGGAATTTTTTCATAGTATGTCTGATGATATTTTTTTCTTCTGGAGAAAGTCTTATTTGTTTTATTTCAGCTAGAATAAAAGCAGTTTTATTTTTTTATGAACCATTTTAAGGTCAATATTATTATCCCTCCAATAACTTGCCTAGTTACCCTAATTAACTTAGTGAAGCCTTTAAATGTCACTTTAAGCTGTATAGAAGTGTCTTGAAAAATATCTAGTCAAATAATTTTTACTGTCATCATGGCAAAGAGAAAATAAATCAGTTATTAGAGATGAGTTATTAACATTGTTATGATTAGAAATGTGTTTAAAAAATCTGCTTTCCATTAAACAGAAATTTAGTACAAGAAATAAACAAGGGGGCTAATAATTCTGACTTCAACTGTATATAATTAAAAATATATATTTTATATATAATTTTATAAATATTTTATAAAAAATTATTTTATATATTTTTATATATAATTTATAATTTTTATTTTGAAAAATATAATTTAGACAGTAGTACTCAAGGGTCCAGGGGTCTGTTCTTCGGACCTCGCTTAAATAATCTAAGATTATATTACAGATCCTGGATCTTTTAATCTTGATAACTCATCTTAGGCTAATTTGGTTCTTCAAAAAAGTTTGCGAATCAGATTAAACTGATCTGAGAGGTGTTGTGACTGTGTGTTGTGACAGATCTATCGATCCTCAAAATCATTACCAGCAATACAACGATTGGCTGACGGCACAGCAGCGTGATGACATCTGATTAATGGACAGTTATCAAAATTACATGAAATCCGTAGTAAACGGTTCGTTAAATCTGATATGCAATAACAGAGTTGTGAGTCACGTACTGGAGCAGAGCAGTTCTCTTCCCCTGTCATATGGTCATCCTTCAATATAAGCTGAAAATAAAAAAATATATATTAGTTAGACAGCAGTACTCAAGGGTCGCGGTCCCCACTATGTCAGACCTTACTGTGTGTGTATTCAGGACTAAGTGTGTTTTACAGCTTCTCTAACATGCCTCTGGTCCCCACAATGTCAGTGCATATGTTCACCAATTAGGACACACACTCTGTTTCATTTCTATATTTTGATTAAGTTAAATAATTACAATTAAATACACCACTACTACAACAACAACTACTATTACTACTACAACTAATAATATTAATAATAATAATAATAATTATTATTATTATTAAATTTAAACACACCTCATCAGAGTTGTGGGTCTCCTACTGGAGCAGAGCAGTTCTCTTCCTCTGTCATATGGTCATCCTTCCATCCTTCAATAAAAGCTGAATAAAAAAAAAAATATATATATATATATTAGTTAGACAGCAGTACTCAAGGGTCCCGGTCCCCACTATGTCAGACCTTACTGTGTGTATTCAGGACTAAGAGTGTTTCCCAGCTTCTCTAACATGCCTCTGGTCCCCACAATGTTACACTAGTGCATACATTCATACATTAGGACACACACTCTGTTTCATTTATATATTTTGATTAAGTTAAATAATTACAATTAAATGCACTACTACTACTACAAGAACAACTACTACAACTACTACTACTACTACTAATAAAAATAATAACAACAACATTAAACACACCTCATCAGAGAGTTGTGGGTCACGTACTGGAGCAGAGCAGTTCTCTTCCTCTGTCATATGGTCATCCTTCAATCAAAGCTGAATAAAAAAAATAAAAAAAAATATATTAGTTAGACAGCAGTACTCAAGGGTCCCGGTCCCCACTATGTCAGACCGTACTGTGTGTGTATTCAGGACTAAGTGTGTTTTACAGCTTCTCTAACATGCCTCTGGTCCCCACAATGTCAGTGCATATGTTCACCAATTAGGACACACACTCTGTTTCATTTCTATATTTTGATTAAGTTAAATAGTTACAATTAAATACACCACTACTACAACAACAACTACTATCACTACTACAACAACTAATAATAATTATAATAATAATAATAATAATAAAAATAATTGTTATTATTATTATTATAAACACACCTCATCAGAGTTGTGGGTCTCCTACTGGAGCAGAGCAGTTCTCTTCCTCTGTCATATGGTCATCCTTCAATAAAAGCTGAAAAAAAAAAAAATATATATATATATATATATATATATATATTTTAGTTAGACAGTAGTACTCAAGGGTCCCGGTCTCCACTACGTCAGACATTACTGTGTGTATTCAGGACTAAGTGTGTTTCACAGCTTCTCTAACATGCCTCTGGTCCCCAAAATGTTACACTATTGCATACATTCAAAAATTAGGACACACACTCTGTTTCATTTCTAGATTTTCATTAAGTTAAATAATTAAAATTAAATGCACTACTACTACTACAAGAACAACTACTACAACTACTACTACTACTACTACTACTAAAAATAATAACAACAACATTAAACACACCTCATCAGAGAGTTGTGAGTCTCGTACTGGAGCAGAGCAGTTCTCTTCCTCTGTCATATGGTCATCCTTCAATATAAGCTGAAAATAAAAAAATATATATTAGTTAGACAGCAGTACTCAAGGGTCGCGGTCCCCACTATGTCAGACCGTACTGTGTGTGTATTCAGGACTAAGTGTGTTTTACAGCTTCTCTAACATGCCTCTGGTCCCCACAATGTCAGTGCATATGTTCACCAATTAGGACACACACTCTGTTTCATTTCTATATTTTGATTAAGTTAAATAATTACAATTAAATGCACTACTACTACAACAACAACCACTACTACTACTACAACAACTAGTAATAATAATAATAACAACAACAACAACAACAACAATATTAATAAACACACCTCATCAGAGTTGTGGGTCTCGTACTGGAGCAGAGCTGTTCTTTCCTTCTGTCATACGGTCATACTTCAGCAAACCTGAATATAAAAATATATATTAGTTAGACAGCAGTACTCAAGGGTTCCGGTCCCCACTATGTCAGACCGTACTGTGTGTGTTTCCCAGCTTCTCTAACATGCCTCTGGTCCCCACAATGTTACACTAGTGCATGGGTTCACCAATTAGGACACACACTGTTTCATTTCTAGATTTTCATTAAGTTAAATAATTAAAATTAAATGCACTACTACTACTACAAGAACAACTACTACAACTACTACTACTACTACTAATACTAAAAATAATAACAACAACATTAAACACACCTCATCAGAGAGTTGTGAGTCTCGTACTGGAGCAGAGCAGTTCTCTTCCCCTGTCATATGGTCATCCTTCAATATAAGCTGAAAATAAAAAAATATATATTAGTTAGACAGCAGTACTCAAGGGTCGCGGTCCCCACTATGTCAGACCGTACTGTGTGTGTATTCAGGACTAAGTGTGTTTTACAGCTTCTCTAACATGCCTCTGGTCCCCACAATGTCAGTGCATATGTTCACCAATTAGGACACACACTCTGTTTCATTTCTATATTTTGATTAAGTTAAATAATTACAATTAAATGCACTACTACTACAACAACAACCACTACTACTACTACAACAACTAGTAATAATAATAATAACAACAACAACAACAACAACAATATTAATAAACACACCTCATCAGAGTTGTGGGTCTCGTACTGGAGCAGAGCTGTTCTTTCCTTCTGTCATACGGTCATACTTCAGCAAACCTGAATATAAAAATATATATTAGTTAGACAGCAGTACTCAAGGGTTCCGGTCCCCACTATGTCAGACCGTACTGTGTGTGTTTCCCAGCTTCTCTAACATGCCTCTGGTCCCCACAATGTTACACTAGTGCATGGGTTCACCAATTAGGACACACACTGTTTCATTTCTAGATTTTGATTAAGATAAATAATTACAATTAAATGCACTACTACTACTACAACAACTACTACTACTACTACTACTAATAATAATAATAACAACAACATTAAACACACCTCATCAGAGTTGTGGGTCACGTACTGGAGCAGAGCAGTTCTCTTCCTCTGTCATATGGTCATCCTTCAATATAAGCTGAAAATAAAAAAAAAAATATTAGTTAGACAGCAGTACTCAAGGGTTCCGGTCCCCACTATGTCAGACCGTACTGTGTGTGTATTCAGGACTAAGTGTGTTTCCCAGCTTCTCTAACATGCCTCTGGTCCCCACAATGTTACACTATTGCATACGTTCACCAATTAGGACACACACTCTGTTTCATTTCTAGATTTTGATTAAGGTAAATAATTATAATTAAATGCACTACTACTACAACAACAACAACAACTACTACTACTTCTACTACTAATAATAATAATAATTATTATTATTATTAAATTTAAACACACCTCATCAGAGGGTTGTGGGTCTCCTACTGGAGCAGAGCAGTTCTCTTCTTCTCGTCATATGATCATACTTCAATGAAAGCTAAATATAAAAAACAAAAAATAATAATTAGACAGTAGTACTCAGGGCTCCTAGTCCCACTATGTCAGACCGTACTGTGTGTGTATTGAGGACTAAGTGTGTTTCACAGCTTCTCTAACATGCCTCTGGTCCTCACAATGTTACACTATTGCATATGTTCATAAATTAGGACACACACTAAGTTAAATAATTACAATTAAATGCACTACTACAGCAACAACATCTACTACTACTACTACTACTACTAATAATAATAATAATACTAATAAACATACCTCATCAGAGAGTTGTCGGAGCAGTTTTCTTCTGCAGTCATATGGGCATCCTTCAATGAAAGCTATTTAAAAACAGCTTTGTTATATAAGTCATGTCATGACTATAAAGCTTTCATGACAGTCTTATGAACCCCCCTTTAAAGTAAAGCATTACCCAATTAATTAAACTTTTTTACCCATTAAGACAAGAAGAAGATATTAAGAGATTGATTTCATTATCTCTTAAGGATGATGCAAACTCTTTATTTTGAACAGATTTACCCTTAATCTATATTAACATTAAAAAACTCTTAGCTTTGCTGAATGTATTAAGGATTAATGTATTAAGTGATCAAAATGTCAAACCTTTCTCCAAGGCCAATCACATGTGCCATAGTCAAACGTTATTTCCTCTCCAAAGAAAATATTCCTGATTGCAAAAAGGCACAAATGAGGTTTTCTCTGAACAACGATCTTATTGACAGTGCAGTTAGGGTGCAGATGGTCATCATTCACCAGCCGGCCGGGGGTCTCGTCCTCATGATCGGCATCAATGCTGCAAAACTAAGAGAAAAGAGCAAGTAACATTTTAATTATGCCCTCTCATAGCAATAAAAAGCTAAACTATGGCATGAATTCAAACAGAATGAATATAATATATACATGTACATTTGAATGGGGAAAACACTTAACCACCTGTTCTTGTTTTACCATATAAAGTCAAACATAAAGAGAGTATTTTTATTAATATCTCATCTATGCTTTGCTTCCACAAGCTCTATCATTTGTACTCAACCACAAAACTTCCTTTATTAAATGTGGACAACGCAAACTCTGACCTAAAAGATTTAATGTGAAGGGTTCAAAAACTACAAAAACCTCACATTAGCATCCTCTCTGTGTGTGAATTATAAATACAGTAAACCTTTTGAAGTGGATCAGAACCTTTCAACAATGTTGTTCTAATACTATTGAACACCTGTTCTTCTTTCTTAGGACAGTTTTAAAGAACTTTTTTTCCACTTCAATTGTTTACAGGTCACACTTTACAATCAGGTTTTATTAGTTAATGTACTTACTAACATGACCTAGTAATGAACAATGCATGTACAGCATTTATTAATCATAGTTTAGCATTTACTAATGCATCATTCAAATCTAAATTCATGCTTGTACCAGTAATAATGCATTGCAATAATTAATGCATTGTGCGTGTTCAACTAGTAATGAACAACTTTATTTTCATTAACTAAAGTTAACAAACATGAACAAATACTGTAATAAAGTATTATTCATTGTTCATGTTAGTAAATGCATTAACCAGCATTAACTAATTTAACCTTATTGTAAAAGGCTACCAGTTGACAGCAAATAAATAAATAAAACACACACAGTGAACAATTATGTACTTTTATATATGTTTTACACTAAGTTGGAGTTTATTATAATTATTTATCTAAAATAAAACGTTTCTACACGTCATAGAACAATAAATTAAGTACATTTCTAGGACCAGATATCCCCACATTTTAATTATAACCTCTATATTACTACATTAACGTATAAATAGTATATAATAGTGTTATTTCAGGATTAACGTTAAATGTTTAAAGCAATTAACCATTTAAAAAGTACGATACAAGAACTATAAAAAACATACCTTAGTAACCTTCTATATATTCGGTTTCCAGTGAATGGGTCTTGTCAGTGGAGCTGGTGATGTGTTTCTCCGCATCTTTTAATGGTTTTATCCTCCGTCGATCCATTTAGCCGCCCGGTGATTGGTGACTGTCTGACCGCGGCTCATGCACTCCACCCCGGCCTCTGACTCACGTAGCACCGGGCAGTTAGCACGTTAGCACATTAGCGCGAGTAACTTTTACTCGTGTAAACAAGTTAAATTACATACCGAACTGTAGTTTGTGTCTTATCAGTGTTATATTAATACGTAATTTGAAACAACATCGATTAAAACACCCTGGAAATTTGTTAAAACATTTAATTAACTATACCTGATAACTGTCAAAATATGCAACATAAGTATTTGTCATATAACCTATTTTATTACATTATGATGGTGAAAAACATTCTAACTTACCCAAAAATTCGAATAATTTGATGATAGATCTTAATTAAGTTGATTAAAGTCGGATTCATTTATGAGATTGCGCATGTGCAGTAGGCAGAGTGTGTGAGTGTGTGTCAGGGTGCAGTACCGCCATCCGACTACAGGACCGCTATAGAGCAGTGCGCCGACACACACTTACACACTCAATTCAGGTAAATGGTCAAGGTGGGGATCAGTGAAAAAAACTGCACTAGGCATATCAGCAACGCCCCCTGAGTCTTTTAAAGGCAAAACATAGTGGGGACCGGGCGATCGGTCCCCACTATGTTTTTGGTCCCCACTTTGTGAGTGTGCTATCATGCTGAGGTCCCCACCATGTAATAAAAACAAACACACACACACACACACACACACACACACACACACATACATATACATATATATATATATATACACACACACACACACACACACACACACACACACACACACACACACACACACACACATATATATATATATATATATATATATATATATATATATATATATATATATATATATATATATATGTATGTATGTATGTGTGTGTGTGTGTGTGTGTGTGTGTGTGTGTGTGTGTGTGTGTGTGTGTGTGTATATATATATATGTATATGTATGTGTGTGTGTGTGTGTGTGTGTGTGTGTGTGTGTGTGTGTGTGTATGTATATATATATATATATATATATATATATACACACATACATATGCATAGGACCAATATGACCAATATCACACCAATATCACACTCATATATGAGCGTGCGTGCCTTAGTGTCCCACCAGTGCTGATATACAGCCATATTGCACCGCTACGAGTGTGATATTGCATTTATACAACAGTTCGACGGCATAATCGTGTATATAAAAAAAGAAAATCAAGTACGGAGTCTGAAAACCTTTTTGTATTAGGAACTGCTTTCTTCCACTATTCATTCACATCTGCAGCTGACCTCAGAACAGCACAAACTGTTGCTCATTCACCAACGTCACTTTAGAGCCAGTGTTTGAATGATTCTCTAGCGTAATGTCTAAAGTTATGACAAAACAGGTGACTTTGCTGACATTTTAAGATTATAAGGCTGAACAAAAAATGAAAAAATGCAATCCGTCTACAGAGACATCGTCTTACAGTGTTACAGTCTACAGTATTTCTCTGTTACAATTGGTATTTCACAATAACCCTGCTGAAAAATCCAGCTTAAACCAGCCTAGGCTGGTTGGCTGGTTTTAGCTGGTTGACCAGCCTGGTTTTAGAGGGGTTTTGGCCATTTCCAGGCTAGTTTCCAGCCATTTCCAGCCTGGTCTTAGCTGGTCAGGCTGGAAAATGACCAGCTAAATCCAGCTAAAACCAGCTTGACCAGCCTGGTTTAAGCTGGACATAGCTGGTTTTGGCTGGACTCCCAGCTTGGCTAGGCTGGTCAAGCTGGTTTTAGCTGGTCATCTCCCAGCCTGACCAGCTAAGACCAGGCTGGAAATGGCTGGAAACCAGCCTGGAAGTGGCCAAAACCCCTCTAAAACCAGCCTGGTCGACCAGCTAAAACCAGCCAACCAGCCTAGGCTGGTTTAAGCTGGATTTTTCAGCAGGGCACCCCCAAAAAAAGCAGCGCACTCACTACCAGATTGCTGTTGTGTTTGCGATAAGGACAAAAAGCAGAACACATGCGGGCATTTCTTCTTTCTTTCTGCCAACACACATTCCTGATATGCGAGTCCCATCTCACACTCAATACATTACAATTATATGGTATAAATAAAGGACAACAACATACAAGAGAGAGAGAGATCGACTTAGAATATCACTTACCAGTTTAATAATGATTTGATAAGCCGTAGTTAGAAATTACGCTGTTTTTATCTTCTAGGGGCTTATTATGTGGTCCTTTCGGCATCTTATGGATAGACAACATCACCCGTCTTTCAGTAGGGCAGGCTAACGGCCACCGACGTGTTGTCTCTCAGAAATTATAAATGTTTAAAAATAGGCACTATCCTTATGAGTAAACTGCATAGGTGCAATCTAAACAACTATGTTCTTGACTAAAAAAGCCTCAAAAGTACAGTATGTTGTCCAAAAGCAGCAATATTTGTCAAACTGTAGAGTGTCCTCTGCTTGTTGCTGTATGTGGGCGGTGTTATGCACAAGGGTAAAAGGTCGAGTGCTGTTACTGACAGAATATCGCGCGACTATCAGCCAATCAGATTCAAGAATCAGACAGAACTGTTGTATGAATATTTATAGTAGTATAAACAGTATATATAGCAAATTAACTATAAATTAACAATTACAATTGTGTTATAAAACTACAGTAAATTGGTAATTGTTCATTTACAGTGCAAATTGCCAGTGATACTGTAGATTTGACATTTTTTAGTGTATCTGTAGATATAACCTGCGTGTCAGCACAACATGTTGTTTAAACTAGAGAAAAAAATCAATGCATAATGAACTCATTCTTTAAATGCTTGGACTGTGCATTAATTTGCACCATTTCTATACTCTAAGGACAAGCTACAGCATTGATTATAAGACTGACGGCTCAATAAACTGCTAAAGTGCAGTCACTAAATTTCCCTTAAAGGAACAGCTCACCCCAAAAATGAACATTTCCTCATTAATTACTGTACACATGCTGTACTCAAGGGGTTGTAAACTTTCATAAATTTCTTATTTATGTTAAACATAAAACAATATATTCTGAAGAATGCTAGAAAAAGCAGACTAAATATGGAAGTCAAGGGCAGATTTTTCCAGCAGTCTTCAGTGTCTATTCTGAACAAGTGGAGGATGAGTAAATGACGAT
>NC_141027.1:76405000-76430000 GCF_052040795.2 Danio rerio
AAGATATTCTGAAGAATGTTAAACAGCCATAGGGTTTTTGTTAGCATTTAAATGTAATATAAGGGCAGCCTTTCCCCCAACATTCTTCACAATATCACATTTTGTGTTCAACAGAAGAAAACAATTCAAGAAAGTTTACTTTCACTATGGCCATTTTTTTTTTTTTGGGTGAACTGTCCCTTTAAGAAGATGCACATTCATTATAAGGCATCAATCATAAACACTCCCATTTCTCACATGATCAGAGTTAATTCTAACTGCTTTAAAGGTCTCCTACCAAATTATTTGATTCCCTTTTTGGAACAAATAATTAAGTGTAAGGTTATTAATGAGGCTCGCGTAATTATTCGGATTACGCCTCGAGCCATTTTTAATTTTGCTCATTGTGTTTTCCCCCCCTCCATCTGCCTATAATAGCTTGGTTTTAATAAAACTATGAAACTAGCCTTCGGGGATCATCTGTAATATTAAGCAAGCCGTCGGCTTGGTGCAGAAGCTTAAACAAAATGCAATAGCAAGCAACAAGACATCAGTTGCACTGTAAAAATGACAGAGTAGCCACTTAAAGAACGTGAATAAACCTGTTATAACTTGGAACTGTTAGGTTAACCTAATTTTTTTGGAATTATGCACATACTGTTAAAGTCCAAATTATTAGCCCTCCTCTATATTTTCCTCCCCAATCAGAAGGACGACCGGAAAGAAATTTTATAATCATAATAGTTTTAATAACTCATTTCTACTAACTGATTTCCTTTGCCGTGATGGCAGTACATAATATTTGACTAGATATTTTTCAAGATACCAGTGTTCAGCTTTAAGGTTTAACAAGGTTAATTAGGGTACTTGGAAAAGTCATTGTATACTGATGGTTTGTTATGTAGACTATCTAAAAATATATATACAGTAGCTTAAAGGGGCTAATAATATTGACTTTTAAATGTAAAAAAACAACTGCTTTTATTGTAGCTGAAATAAAAACTTTCTCCTGAAGGAAAAATATTATAGGAAATACTGTGAAAAAAATCCTTGCTCTGTTAAACATCACTGGGAAATATTGAAAAAGGAAAATAATGCAGACTTCAACTGTATTTGAAGCCATTTTAATAGATAACATCTGATTGTTTTTTGTTTAGTTTTAGTTCAGACAAGTTGAAAAAAGAAAACTCTTTAAAAGAGTATGTGTGTGCCATAATATGTAACCAGCCACTTCTTCACATGTGCCTGCCTACAAGCAAACTATGGACTCCCCCCTTTCCCCCACCTTTTTTTTGCAAACAGACTTACAGGTGCCCTTGCACAGAATCCAAGCTTCGGTAAAGGCAAAAGCGCAATTGATTATTTTTATGGAATATCCCAGAAAGAGTGTGCAAAAGCTTGATTGTGTGTGCAAAACATTTTATATTTTTGTATTTATATATACAGTCAGAATTATTAGCCCTCCTGAATTATTCACCCCACTTTCTGTTTATTTTTCCCCCAATTTCTGTTTAACGGAGAGCAGATTTTTTTCAACACATTTCTAAACATAATAGTTTTAATAACTCATCTCTAATAACTGATTTATTTGATCTGTCATGATGACAATAAATAACATTTGACTAGATATTTTTCAAGACACTTCTGTACAGCTTAAAGTGACATTTAAAGGCTTAACTAGGTTAATTACTTAACTATCGATAAAATAAATAGCTTAAAAGGGCTAATAATTTTGACCTTAAAATATTTTTGTTTTTACTGCTTACTGACATACTGTCAAATATTCCAAATATTCCTGTTGAAAATAATTTTGAAAATATTTTAAAAAGAAAAAAAAAATCAAAAGAGGGCTAATAATTCTGACTTCAACTGTATATATATATATATATATATATATATATATATATATATATATATATATATATATATATATATACAGGATTTAGCGATTCCGAGATCGCTGAATTTAACGCAAAATCAAGCAAATGTTGCAAAATTCTGCATCTTTTTTTTACAATTGCAGCAAATTTATATATATATATATATATATATATATGTCTGTTTGAATGCATTTACATTGATAATGTAACCCGGGCTCATTGTGGAAACGTAGCCCCAGGGACGTTTCTGCGGACCGCGAGCTACGTCCCGGGAGGTACGTATTCGAGCGTTTTTTGTTTTCGCGGATCCGCGAGAGGCCGCTGTGCGCGCTTTTTCGCGTCTCGGGCGCCTCTTGGGAGCGCGCGCCGTTCGCGCCCGCGTTGTTCTCGCCCTTATTTTTCGGATTCTGTTTTTTGTTTTACCTGATTTCTGGAACCGCTGTTCCCCGGACTCGATCCCGGTTGTCGTCCCCGCGGCCGGCTCCTCCTCCTCCGCTCCGCCGACGCAACGCTGTGAGCTAAGTGGACAAACTGGTTGCATCGGGAAAGCCCTCCACTTGGAGGCGAGCCGTCGGCCGGCGAGTGTGAAGAGGAGGAGCGCCCCGCAGCGTTCGCTCGAAAAAAACTAAACGCGTCCGTACGCGTCCGTAAATCGCGGTCTCCAGGAACGTCCGCGGGGCTACGTTTCCAGAATGAGCTTCGGTTGTGATAATGGCAGGCTGCAGTGTCAAGGAATGATACATAATCCGCAATGACGGGAGGCGGCCAGGTGCAATCTCACATTTTATCACTATAATGTGGAAACAACTCCTCAAGAAGGGATTACCATCTATTCGGTAGCACATAAAGACATCAAAATGGTCACGGTAGACAGGTGTTTTTGACAGGGTAAAAATGGCTAATTCACGGTACCATTGAAAAATGAAACCAAAGTAAGTTAGACTTTTCATTAGGACCCTGAAGAATCATATCAACTTGTTTAAAATGGCCTTCCGACTTAACCTAATGTCAACTAACCACTTTCTACAGTGCACTCATACAACCTAAAATGAAACTACAGACAGAAGAATTGCTCCACTGATGGCGATAAGGCAGTTTCTGTGTCGTCTTTCTTGTGACATCCTAAAGGTGATGTGAAATGTCAGCGAGTGTTGATGGAGAGCCCTCAGCGTGGTCCATATCTTATCTCTGTCCAGCTTAGGATGTGTCTCAGATGTGAACGCTTTTTGTTCTTCGATTTGGGCTGCTTATGAAATCGATTGTGGCCAGAGATTACACATTTTTATTTTGCGGTCCGTCCGGCGGGACTCTTATCAAGCTTGGCCTGTGTGTCCAGTGGAGGGTTATGTGAGGAAAACCTGTCCTGATTCACTCACGTTCACTTTCACAACACACGGTTGAGCTCACGCTTCAACAATATACTTGTTTGAGGATGAAAACATGTGCTGACGAAAATAGGAGGACACATAATTTATGATGAATATTATAGGGAGGAAGGGCGGCATGGTGGCTCAGATGTTAGCACTGTCGCCTCACAGCAAGACGGTCGCTGGTTTGAGTCCCAGCAGTGTCAATTGGCATTTCTGTGTGGAGACTGCATGTTCTCCCCATGTTGACATGGGTTTCCTCCGGGTGTTCTGGTTTCCCCAACAGTCCATAGACATGCAGTATAAGTGAATTGGGAAACAAAATTGCCCATAGTGTATTGGTGAGAGTATGAATGTGAGAATATATGAGTGTTTTCCAGTACTGGGTTGCGGCTGGAAGGGCATCCGCTGCATAAAACATATGCCAGAATAGTTGGCGGTTCAATCCGCTGTGGCAACCCCTGATAAATAAAGAACTAAGCCGAAGGAAAATGAATGAAGGGAGGAATTCAGACTATGAAAGTATAGATGCACGATGCTGGAAGAGAACATGACATTAAAATGTTTTTAGAAAGGAACACAACAACTATTCGGAAATAATAAATCATTCCTGGATGATCTGAGGGATTTTGTTGAGGAGTGCATCTGTGTAGACATGATAATTGATGTTTTTACTTGATAAATGATTTGGGGAAATCTGTGGGTGTTCAAACTTTACTAGTAAACTCTAGAATATATATAAGGCTGTTTTGGTGCTGTCAGCTTAAAGACGCCTCCCATGTGGAGAATGAAGACTTGCTCAGGTGTGATTTATTTATTTTTTTCACAGACTTCAACAGTGTAAAAATCTTTGATGGCTCTGTGGGTCTCACCTATCAAATCTGATCTTTAATTTCTATTTTCTATTGGATTTAAGTCAGGTGATTGGCTGGGCCATTCTACAGCTTGATTTTCTCTCTCTAAAAGCATCTGATAGTTTCCTTGGCTGTGTTTTGGATCATTGTCTAGCTGAAAAGTCCACCCTGGTTTCATCTTCATCTTCCTGATAATGTAGATGTTAGACTGAAGCAGCTGATATTCATTTACCAACCCAGGCTCATTGTGGAAAGTAGTCCCGCGGACGTTTCTGGAGACCACGGAATACGTCCCGGCGGGTACGTACGGCTGCAATTTTTGTTTTTGCAATTCCGCGAGAGGCCGCTGTTGTGTGATTTTTCTCATCTTGAACATCTCTCGCGAGTGCGGTTCGCGCCCGCGTTGTTCTCGCGTCAACCCGCCAGAGGCCGCTGTCCGACTGACCGGATGATTGACTGCGCAACCGGCCAATCGGCTGACCGCCCTCCTCTTTCCCTGAACCCAACCAATTTTACCGATTGACCCGCCCGCCCGCTCGCTTCCCCTAAACCCGAGCAACAGTTTACAAAAGCCGTCCAAAAAAAGAAAAGCCCTGATTTTTTTTTTCTACCGCGTTTTCGGATTTCACCGCGTTCTCACCCTGTTATGAAACTCGTTCACTTAATTTTTGGGATTCGGTTTTTGTCTTACCTGATTGCTGGAACTGCTCTTCCCCATACTCGAAACCAATCGATCGCCGTGGTCAACTCCTCCTCTCTGCATCTCGAGCCTGCCGACGTTACACGGTGAGCTGAGTGGACAAACGGGGGTTGCAGCGGGAAAGCCCTCCACAAGGAGGTAAGCGGTCGGCCGGCAAGCGCGAAAGGGAACAGCGTCACACCGCCCGCAGCGTTCGCTTGAAAAAAATAAATGCAGCCGTACGTACCTCCCAGGATGTATTCCGCTGTCTCCAGAAATGTCCATGGGACTTTGTTTTCAGAATGAGCTTGGGTTGTCATTTACACTGAGGAGGGGGACTGAGGAGTGTTGCTGAAGAGCTACTGAGAGATTTCAGTTGCAGTCTAGGCATTCACTGCCTTTCTACACCTATCTTTCTTCACTTGTTTAATACTTTTCCAACTGTGTCACTTCATTTTATCACACATAACTTCAACTAAACTAATTAGATTAATTTTCTTTGCATATATGGATTTCTTTGGTTGTTACCAACATCTGGGGAAAATTTCAAGTCAACAGCACCTTCAGAAATATTTTTTCTGAGGAAAATGTTGACGTGTTCAATACCTATTTTCCCCGGTGTACATACTGACACTGTCACGGTTGCAGGTTTGTGCGCTCTTCTGGAGTGTCTGTTTGATCATGTGAGTTTGTTTTGTTTTTGTCGCCCACATGTATTTGTCAACCCAAGCTCATTCTGGAAACGTAGCCCCGCGAACGTTTCTGGAGACCACGATTTACGTGGCCGGAGGTACGTAAAGGCCGCGTTTGGTTTTTTTCGAGTGAACGCTGCGGGGCGGTGTGGCGCCGCTCCGCCCCTCCTCTTCGCGCTCGCCGGCCGACGGCTCGCCTCCGAGTGGAGGGCTTTCCCGATCCAATCAGTTTGTCCGCTTAGCTCACAGCGTTGCGTCGGCGGAGCAGAGGCCCCGGAGGAGGAGCTGGAGCCGGCAGCGGTGGACGACGACCGGGATCGAGTCCGGGGAACAGCAGGTTCCGGAAATCAGGTAAGACGAAAAACGGAATCCGAAAAATAAGGGCGAGAATGCAGCGGGATCCGAAAACGCGGTTGAAATCAAAGACGAGGGCTTTTGCTTTCTTTTTTTTTTTTTCAGATCCGGCGGCTTTTCGCGCGAGAACGGCGCGGGGCTCCCAGATCCGAGAAAACAAAAAACGATCGAATACGTACCTCCCGGGACGTAAATCGCAGTCCGCAGAAACGTCCGCGTGGGTACGTTTCCACAATGAGCCCGAGTTGGTATTTGTTTTGGTCACGTGTTATGACAGCACTCAGTTGGTTTGATTAGTTCGCCAGCTGAAGCTAATTATCACGCCTATATATATATGCAACGTTTTCTGTGTTTCCTTGTCAGTTCGTTACGTGTGCTTATGTGTTCATTTATCTGTGCTCAGGGCCGTGCGGAGTTACCACTGGACCCTGTTTTCCCGTCTGATCCCTGCTCTGGTTTCTCCTAGCCCTAGCACCGCACTCTCTGTTACAATTATCTTGACTGTGTCAATAAATATTCTATCACTTGCACTTGGCTCCATCTGAACATTCTTTGTATGTGACAGACCCTCTTCTACGGGCGGGCGCAGCCATTGGAATATTTTTGGCTCGAGACTTCCAGTTAGAGCTGAAGATCTTTGCCCGAAACCAACGCAAAAGTTGTTTTGACGTTTTGCAGCACGCTGTTTAAATAGCAAATGTATTTGCGCTCATATGTGCGCCCATAGGCATTCTGGTCTAAAAAAGGAGGCGTGTTGAGGCGCGTTAATGGCGTGTTGCTATTTATGAGAAACTATAATAGACTGTTCTATAGACCAGAACAAAGTGGGTCTTAAGTCCAGCGCAGAGCGCGCTAGTTGTACGTCTCGCTTACACATTGCTTAATACAGACAGGATGTAGCAACAGCAATATGCAAATATCTTTACATATAAAAAACTATTAAAATATTAAGCATATATATAGGATATAATAAGGATATATATATAGGATATAAATATAAAGGATTAAAACATTGAAAAACATATTATTTTCTAGCCTACATAAATATAAAAACAATACTTTCATGCCTTCTTCATTTCAGGGGGCTTTTTCAGTTTACTCATAACAATTTGCTTTTGTATAATGTTATTATTATTAGCAGTATTATTTATTATCTGCATATTTATATTTGTTTTATAAAAAACAAGCTTAGATTTGCCCACATGTCAGGTTTTAGACCATATGGGGCACAGCATGTGTATTAGGATATAACTCAGTTTTTTTAGCACACTTCGCTATTATTGTTCATTTATTCGTTTGCTGGAAATTAGAACTGAATTTACAAATAGTTTTGAAACAAATCTTTGCGCATAACAAACAAAATTAATGAGGCTAATGGATGTCTGTGCATACAAGAAGTTTCCCTATCCAGGAGAGTGAAAGTGAAAGTAAATAATGCGGAGACTCATCTCTCATTCTCGTGCTGCAGATGCTCTGTTTAACTGTTTTCTTGCTAGTGAAACGCTCAGTTTTTCCACTTACCAAGTCCGTCAAGTAAATAGCAAATGCACTATGGCACGACGCAACTGACTCTTAAAGGGAATGGGGAATGAGACTCTGGTTGGTTTATTCTCAAAACACACCTATAACTCATTAGGAAAATAAGCTTAACCCTTTTAGACCAAGCGCCACGGCGCAAAGCGGATTTTTTTAACACTAAAATAGCAAAAGTGGATTCCGACACGCCCTTATGGCTTTTGCGCCCTGCACTTTGCACTTTGTGCATGGATCGTCAAAATAGCGCCATTTATGTTGAAACTGACCTTTTCATATTATATTATTCCACTTTTTATGCATATTCATTAACCCACTTGTTTGTAGAGCAAGTGGTAAGTGTGTTTTCTGTTTCTATTATTGCTAGTCATTTCTTCCAAGGGCAACTAAATCAGAAATTCTAAAACATTTGCAAAAAACGGGCGCAGTTCGACTTTGAGGAATAAAGTCAATATGAAAGATAAGCTACAGGTTCCCATTGTCTTCCCTTAACATCCCATTCATACACTATATAAACAAATATTTCTGATCTTCACTAAAACAGTGTACAAAATGTGCTACAACTGTCCGTCTGATCAAGGTGTTTGAATCAGTTGTGCCTCAGGTAGGTTATAATTGCTTGCTTTATTCGACAATATCCACAGTAACATTCAAATCAGAGTCGGTTTCTAATATTTAGAGGGAGTGAAATTAGCCCGTCGTATCCTTAAATCCCCAAAAGCACAGAGCATTAAATGTAAGCAATTAAAGCCTGTGAACCGTGTCTGACCTGAGCGGCCCTTGAATGCACAATTGAGAGTGAAATTACAGTTTCCGCTCACAACCAGGGTTGCCAGGTGCATGTTTTCCCCGCACATATAGGCTCTTTTAAAAATGCAGTTGCTTTTTGCATACAATTATAATGTGCATTGGCAACCAAAATGTTAATTTTTTTCACAAATACAGTTATTATATTAATAAAGTTACGTTTTTTAATCCGGACTTGTATATATGGAATCAACATGATGTTCATATGTTCAAATTATATAATTTTTACTTGTTTAATTAACATTACAGTATGTATAGTGTAAAAAAATAAGCACATGTGAAACAAGGACATCTTAAAAATCAAGTGTCACCAGGTATTTTTATAGTTTGCTATTATTTCATGTTTAAGACCAGGGCTTGCCATTAACACCCGCCAGATGCGGGTAGATTTCACTTGTGGCGGGTTAGATAGACACCTCCACTAGCCACTTTGGCTGGTTGAAAATCATTTTTCAATTGCCAGTGCTGCTTTGTCAATAAAGATTAGGATTTTAGTTTAAGACCGTTTGTCAATATTGGCGAAAATGTGATCTTAGAATTGAGAAGCAGCACGATTGATAAGTATTCACGCGAATGAAAGAAAGTAGGTGAATACCGAATGAGAGGATGATTGGGCACACGGTGAGACACAAGGGGATCCTCACTCACTGATGACAGTGTCACACGCACAACTGATGTGATGCACGGGTGCTTAAAAGCTCTTGCGTCCCGTTTCCTTGCGTGAAGCAACGGTGCTTGATAACACAACTGGTGCGATCGTTTCTCTCTGAAATAGACTGGAAAAAAGCAGTGCTCATGCATGCACAGTCCTGCTACTTTCAAGAGCTGGAGATTTTTTGTAAGCAGGAGCAGCTGCTTTGGCTTTTACCATTCTTTTTTTTTTTTCCAATTCCTTTTTATTATATTTTAAGTAACATGTACATACACATTTCCATGCGTCAATTCCAACACAAACCAACAAACAAACAAATGAACAAACAAACCAAAAACAAAAGGCTTCTCAGTATTTTACATCAAAATACAACATCACCTCTATTACTAATCTTCTAGTAAAACATTTCCAAATCCACCACCTTTTAAAAACAGCGTAAAAGGTCCCCAAACTCTATCAAAAATTATATATCTTTTTCTTATCATACAAGTTATTTTTTCCATTTTCATGTTTGTCACCATCTCTTTCAGCCAACAACCTATAGTTGGTGCACATATACTTTTCCAATTTAAAGAAAATAAGCCGTTTCGCTTGTAGAATACATATATTCAAAAACATTTGCTCCAACTTTTTATAACTTGATCTCCTTGGGATATAAATGAAAAAAAAAAAAAAATTAAAGGAGACATTGGTATAGAAACCTCAAGAATATTTTCTATAATTTCTTTCATACATTTCCAAAAGTTCTGTATTCCTTTACATTCCCATATACCAGGGGTCACCAATCTCGGTCCTGGAGGGCCGGTGTCCCTTCAGGTTTTAGCTCCAACTTACCTCAACACACCTGCCTGGGTGTTATAAGTATACCTAGTAAGACCTTGATTAGCTTGTTCAGGTGTGTTTGATTAGGGTTGGAGCTAAAATCTGCAGGACACCGGCCCTCCAGGAACAAGTTTGGTGACCCCTGCCATATACAGTGATACAACGTTCCTTTTTGGTCCCTACATCTCAAGCAAGTATCTGGAATATTTTCATTATATTTATGCAATAAAACTGGAGTTATATAGATCAACCATTTATATTGTAACAGTTTTAGACGAGTGTTCATTGTTAGTGATTGAGCTTCCTCGCACATCTTCATCCAGTCCTCTGTAGAAATATCCTCCTCAAGATCTAATCTCCAAGCTTCCAATTTACAATTTGATGAGCTTTTACTGTTCTTTGAACAGATGTGTGCACATGATCTTTTTATTGTCGCACAGAATGTTTTTCATCGCCTTTCTTTTGCTTACAGTTATTTTTGTTAATGTATAGTTTAATTATCATCCTTTACAATAACATTGTTTTAATAGGAGATTAACTCTCCCTTAGACCTTTAGAAAAAAAAGCAAAAATACGTACCTCCCGGGACATATTTGGCCGTCTCCAGAAACGTCCACGGGACTACGTTTTCAGAATGAGCCTGGGTTGTCTGGTTCACCATTATTATATTGTATGTATTGAACGTTATCACATTAACATCATGTGACTGGCACAAATCACCAAGCGAAATTACCAAGCAACTGCCACTTTGGGAACCACTGATTTAGAGTCAAAAGCTTACATGCAGGACCTTTAAAACTCGACCACTAAGATTCATTACGGTTGTTTTTGTTTTATTTTACCAGCAAAGAGGGAAAAAATGCAAAGGTGCAACGTATTTGTTGACGGCTCTCCTTTTCAACTTTAACATTTAACAGAGTTTTTTCCGCTTGTCTTTGAATCTATTGTTGACACAAATTACCTGTCGCTGGAAACTTTTCATGTTGCTTGCTGGTTAGGACACTGCGTTTCTGACATTTCTAGGACAGGAACATTTGAAGACAATTACACAGCATTTCATTGTGGCGCTGTCAGCGCAGATATATGGGTAGCTTTTAAATGTCAAGAGCTTTTATGTTCCATCACCTGTGAAAAATAATTGGTCAAAAAATACTTTGCGGATTGAAGACGAACGACCTATCAAATTACTATAATTTTCTTAGAACAACAACCAAGTGCGGGGCAGAACAGAAAAGCATGTCTTCAGAAAAAAATAAAGCTTTGAAAAGGTGAACCCTAGTAATGAAATGCAAACAAAGAATGAGAAATACACAATTGGACATATGGCAGCGTTTCCAGACATCAAACCGTTTTATCAGTCTAAATGACAACGGATAATGAGTGTGTGTTTTGTGACTGCTGCTTGAGACTCTTCATCTGGAGCAACAGATCATCTGGAGTTTCACTTTTCAAAAGTTTTGCAGTGCAAATTAATCAGATGGTGTGTATCATACATGGATTTAATATACATTTTTAGTTATTTAAAGCTAATTCAAACTTAAATGTCACATTAAATTATCTCATAATTCATAGCCATTATTAATAGTAGTAGTACTAGTATTTAAAAGTCAGTGATGGACATATTTTGTGATTTTATGTTGTTGTGTTATGTTATGTTGGTTTTGTTGTGTTATGTTGTCATGTTTGTCATGCAATGTTGTTATTTTTGCTGTTATGCTTTGTTATTCTATGTTATGTTTATTAAGCTATGTTAAGTTGTGTTATGTTGTGTTATGCCATGTTATGTTGTGTTATGTTATGTTATGTTGGTATGTTATGGTGTTATGCTATGTTGATATGTTATGTTATGATGTTTGGTATGCTATGCTATGCTATGCTATGTTATGCTGTTATGTTATGTTGTGTTGTGTTATGCTATGCTATGTTGTGTTATGTTATTATGTTTGGTATGCTATGTTATGTCATGTTTGTTATATGTTTGTTATGTTATGTTGTGTTATGTTATGATGTTTAGTATGCCATGCTATGCTATGTTATGTTATGTTATGTTATGTTATGTTATGTTATGTTATGTTGTGTTATGTTATGTTGTGTTGTGTTATGTTATGTTATGATGTTTAGTATGCCATGCTATGCTATGTTATGCTATGTGTTATGTTATGTTATGCTATGTTATGTTATGTTGTGTTATGTTATGATGTTTGGTGTAATATGCCATGCTATGCTATGTTATGTTATGCTGTTATGTTATGTTGTGTTATGCTATGCTATGTTGTGTTATGTTATGTTATTATGTTTGGTATGCTATGTTATGTTATGTTTGTTATATGTTTGTTATGCTATGTTGTGTTATGTTATGATGTTTAGTATGCCATGCTCTGCTATGCTATGTTATGTTGTGTTATGTTAAGTTATGATGTTTAGTATGCCATGCTATGCTATGTTATGCTATGCTATGTTATGTTATGCTATGTTATGTTATGTTGTGTTATGTTATGATGTTTGGTAAAATATGCTATGCTATGTTATGCTGTTATGTTATGTTGTGTTATGCTATGCTATGTTGTGTTATGTTATTATGTTTGGTATGCTATGTTATGTTATGTTTGTTATATGTTTGTTATGCTATGTTGTGTTATGTTATGATGTTTAGTATGCCATGCTCTGCTATGCTATGCTATGTTATGTTGTGTTATGTTATGTTGTGTTGTGTTGTGTTGTGTTATGTTATGTTGTGTTATGTTATGATGTTTAGTATGCCATGCTATGTTATGTTATGTTATGTTATGTTATGTTATGTTATGCTATGTTATGTTATGTTATGTTGTGTTATGTTATGATGTTTGGTATGCTATGCTATGCTATGCTATGTTATGTTATGTTATGCTGTTATGTTATGTTGTGTTGTGTTATGCTATGCTATGTTGTGTTTTGTTATGTTATTATGTTTGGTATGCTATGTTATGTTATGTTTGTTATATGTTTGTTATGCTATGTTGTGTTATGTTATGATGTTTAGTATGCCATGCTATGCTATGTTATGTTGTGTATGTTGTGTTATGTTATGATGTTTGGTATGCTACGCTACACCATGTTATGAAATGTTGTGTTAAGCTTTGTTGTGTTATGTTCTGATGCTTGGTATGCTATGTTATAGTGTGTTGTGTTATGTTTGTTATAATATTTGGTATGCTATGTTTGATATGCTATGTTATGTTTGTTATAATATGTTTGTTATGCTATGTTATGTTATGTTGTTTGTTATGCTATGTTATTTTATGTTGTGTTATGTTTGATATGCTATGTTGTGTAATGTTATGTTGTGGTGTTATATTATGTTTGTTATGCTATGTTATGTATGTTCTGTTTGTTATGATATGATATGTTATGTTATTTTGTGTTAAGTTTGTTGTGATACATTATGTTATGCTGTGTTATGTTGTGTTATTTTTGTTATGATGTTTGGTATGCTATGTTATGTTATGTATGCTTTATTATGCTATGTTATGTTCTGTTTGTTATGCTATGTTATGTTATGTTATATTATGTTTGTTATGCTATGTTGTTATGTTTGTTGCGCTATATTGTTATTTTATACTGTTATGCCTTTTTATGCTATGATATGTTTGTTATATATTTGTTATGTTTGTTATGCTATGCTGTTTTGTTTGTTTTGCTATGTTATGTAGTGTTTGTGATGTTATGTTGATTGTTATGCTATGTAGTTATGTTTGCTTTGCTATGATGTGTTATGTTGTGCTTGTTATGCTATGTTATGTTGATTGTTATGCTTTGTAGTTATGTTATGCTATGTTTGTTATGCTGTTATGTTGTGTTACGTTGTGTTTGTTATGCTATGTTATGTTGTGTTAAGTTATGCTACTTGAGGTGAACATTATTTACATCGCAAAAAACAACATGGCAAGCCTACCGTAGATCAAAAAAAATTATATATATATATATATATATATATATATATATATATATATATATATATATATATATATATATATATATTTCATACTAATTATCTGCCCATTTCCACTAAATTATGTGTCACGGAAAGTTCACTAATAATGAAAATTTACTGTTATATCACTTTCTCTCATGCAACTAATACATTAAAGCAATTTTTGGCTTGAACTGTTTTATTTTTTTGTAATAATGTTGTAAATATAGTTCAGTTTCTTACTCAGACCAATCAATTTGCATCTTAATACCCTTACAGTGGAGCCACGGGTATTAATTCTGTTTGGCTTAAATGTGTTTTTTGTGTCGATAATCATTGACTTACATTTAATAAGTCATCAAGGACCACCGTTTCAGTTACAAATTAATATTGTACTGCAAAAAAGTCACCTACTGTACATCACAGATGGCCTGAGGGGTATTAAATTAACATGTTCACTTCATTACAAGTATACTAATGGAAAAGACAGCCATTCAGGATCAACCTGAGGGTAAAACCATTGCTGAAGAGATCAGAAAGGACAAAAATAAAATCAAAATGTTAATTTACATTTAAGTGCATGGAATGACCTCATATGGCCAAAATCAAATCAACCTTACACTGATTAAACACTCAAAATCTGAACGATAGAAGCAAATGTCCATAGCCGTGCATCTGCTCGGTGTGTGAAGCTAGACGTCCTTCTGTTTACAGGATTATTTTTTTCTCATTTTAGTTTCCTCGCTTTCATTTGGTTTCAGTCACAGCATCCAAACCGGACTAAAACACACACCTGCGCCCACATTAACACGCGCACACACGTAAACACACACATACAGCTGTCTTTATGAGGACTTCTCATAGATGTAATGATTTTATACTGTAGAAACTGTATTTTCTATCTAAACCCAAATGTCTAAGAAAACAATCAGCATTTTATTTTCAAAAGTCTTCATTCTGTATGATTAATGAGCCACTTTCTCTTGGGGACCAAAAAATATTGAAATAAATCCCCTCAAGGTCAGAATTTACTGGTATTGCTATTCTTGTGGGGACATTTGGTTCCCACAATGTAGAAAATACAAGGTACACACACACACACCAACACACACAGTAAATATTTAGTATTTACTACTCATTAATCTCATTACCTTTATAAATCAGGGGTCGCCACGGTGAAATGAACCACCAACTTATCCACCATATGTTTTACACAGCGGATGCCTTTTCAGCTGCAACCCAGTACTGGGAAACACCCACACACACTCCTACATTCACATGGACTCCAATTTAGTTTCTTCAATTCACCTATAGCGCATGCCTTTAGACTGTGGGGGAAACCGGTGCACCCGGAAGAAACCCACACCAACACGAGGAGAACATGCAAACTCCATACAGTAATGCCAACTGACCCAGCTGGGACATGAACCAGTGACCTTCTTGATGTTTGGTGACTTGAGCCAATGTGCCACCCCATATACATGTTTATTTTTTCATTCATTCATTTTCTTTTTCGGCTTAGTCGCTTTATTAATTAAGGGTCGCCACAGTGGAATGAACCGCCAACTTATCCAGCATTTTGTTTTACGCAGCGGATGCCATGTTTCAGCTGTTGCCTTCAGGACGTTGTTTTAGAATTCCTATTTGCAGGACAAATAGAGTTAGTAATTCTTTTATAATGGTGTCTATTTGGTAGTGATGTATGGTATGTTGTGTGGTAATATTGTATTATTGTGTACATGGAACTTCGCCTGTGTTACGGCACCTTGCTGCAATTTTAGTTTCCCTAAACGGGATTATAAAGTTGAGTCTGAGTCTGAGGAAGATATAATAAAACAGGGTGTAAAAGTGTGTTTTTGTACAATAAAAAGAACCATACAATAAGAAGAAGCATTTAGTCCATTAAAAAACTATATATTAGTTGCTAAATGAAATTTTTAAGTATAACATGATGTACTTTCAATAGAGAAGATTAAAACTGGACTAATGTATAAATATACTGTTTATTGCAGTGGATTTTATGCTATTCAATTGTAGCTTGTGCTAACACATTAAATATGCATCATTATCTTCCATCTGTTTCCCTCAATGGGATCATTATTTTGCAGCTTTCATTCATATTTAAGGACATAATGGAAATAAGAAATGAGTGACTGCCATAATTATGTAGAGTCTTCAGGTGTATTAAGGGGATAGTTCTCCCCAAAAATTAAACATTCTTTCATCATTTAGTCATTCTCCACTTGTTCAAAACATGTTTGAGCTTCTTCGTCTGTTAAACACAAAGGCAGATAATCTAAAGAATGATGCAAGTAAAATGATAAGCCTTTGAAATCCATAGAAGGAACCCATATATTTATAAATGGAAGTCAACGGCTGATGTTTTTATTTTTGTGTTCAACAGAATTTCATAAAAGCTTACAACCTCTTACAAGAGGATTTTTTTTATTATTATTACTTTTTATTATTTTTTATTATTATTTTATTTATTATTATTATTATTATTATTATTATTATTATTATTATTTTATTATTATTATTTTATTAGTTTATTATATTTTTATAATTATTTCATAATAATTATTTTTTTTATTTTATTACATTTTATTATTATTTTATAATTGTTGTTGTTGTTGTTGTTATTATTATTTTATTCATTTTTAATTATCATTATTATGTCATTATTATTATTATTTTATTATTTTATTATATTTTTATAATTATTTTATAATAATAATAATTTTTTATTAGTTTATTACATTTTTATTATTATTTTATCATTATTATTTTTGTTATTATTATTATTAATATTATTTTATTCATTTTTAATTATTATTATTATTTTTATTATTATTATTATTTTATTAGTTTATTATATCTTATTATTGTTATTATTATTATTTTTTTATTATTATTATTTTTATTATTATTATTATTATTATTTGGGTGCACTCTCACTTTAAATATCGATTTGAACAAACCCTCACAAAATGACATGGCTGTATTGCCACCATGTGTCTGCAGAATATTACTGCAGGTGCTTTCACAAACAAATCCCTACAAAAGTCTCACTGATTTACATCTATACTATAACCATTCGCAATATTAGATATATCGGATATTAGTGTCATTTTCAGTCACAATGAATGTTGTATATACAGTTGAAGTCAAAATTATTAGCCCTTCTGTTTTTCTTCATCAGATATTTCCCAAATGATGTTTAACAGAGCAAAGAATATTTCCTATAATATTTTTTTTTCTTCTGGAGAACGTCCTATTTGTTTTATTTTGGATAGAATAAAATCTATTTTTATAAAACATTTTAAGGTCAATAATATTAGCCCCCTTAAGCTATATATCTTATTTTGTTTGTCTACAAAACAAACCATCATTATGCATTTAACCTAACTTGCCTAATTAACCTAATTAAGCGTTTAAATGTCAATTTAAAATGAATACTAGTATCTTGAAAAACATCGAGTCAAATATTATTTACTGTCATCTTGGCAAAGATGAAAGAAATCAGTTATTGGAAATGTTTTATTAAAACTATTACGATTAGAAATGTGTTGAAATAATCTTATTTCCATTAAATAGAAATTAGGGGGGGGGGGGTATAGAGGGGGGCGAATTATTCTGATTTTAACTGTAACATCCAGTACAGAAAGAAGGCCAGCAGTCTGGCTGCTGGTCTGTAGACGTTTTCTTTCACACTGATTACACACACGCACCTGCTCAATACACTCCTGCCCAGTACTCCAAATGCATTTTTATGCTTGTAGAATTTAAAGGGGACCTGTTATTCCCCTTTTTACAAGATGTAAAATAAGTCTCTGATGTCCTCTATAGAGCAGTGTTTCTCAACTGGTGGGTCGCGACCCAAAAGTGGGTCACAGGAACATTTTCAGTGAGTCGCAGAGTGTGTGGTCAAAAAAACAACAACAAAAGTTAAATTTGTTACTTAGTTTGCTTATTTTTACTTAATTTACTTATACCGGACTTTTATTTTGTAATTCGTGCGTGACAACCCTACCGTTTGACATGTGAAATTTCATTTAATTATTGCAAAAAATATGTAGAAGCGAAAGTACGACCCCGAATATGTAAAGTATAGATTTACATATATTGACGACAAAAAAAAAAAAGAGTTAAAGCCTCAGTGTCATATGTAGTGAGGTGCTCTCATAGGAGAGCATGTAACCATCTAAATTAAAACGACATTTAGAAACCAGACAACATGTTTTATTAACAGTTCAGTTTAGTTCATGGTAACTGAACATTACCTTACCCTAACCACTGTTTAAAGTATTTGTTATTTTTACTCTGTAATATTTCTATAATTTGATCCATTTGTTGTTAAATGACAGCAATAAAATATTGTTTATTTGTAAGTCTCGGTGAATGTCTTATGATTTATCTGTTACTACTTGTGTATGTTAACAAATAATTACAAATTAATTGTCATTCCTAAAATTGTATTATAGTTCCTAAAATTTTGGGTCGCGGCTTGATGACCATGTAAAAATGTGGGTCCCATGGCCAAACCAGTTGAGAACCCCTGCTCTAGAGTGTGTATGTGAAGTAGAGGTCTGCATTCCCACGGGCGCCGCAGGACCCGACCAGATTTCTACGGCGCGGGTATAAATTACCGAGTAAATCACGGGAGCGGTCGGTAACGGGTTTAATTTGGGACGGGAGCGGGCTGTCTGGCAATATCGCTCCCGACTCCCGAGTGAGCACGCGTATGTACAGTATGTGTGTAAATGAAATAGCGCGATGCTGTGTTTAGCTTGTTTGTTGCAGTGTGTGTGTGTATGTATGCGCACGCGCGAATGAGAGATGTGTGTGTGTGTGTGTGTGTGTGTGTGTGTGTGTGTGTGTGTGCGCGCGCGCGCACGCGAATGAGAGATAGAGAGCTTTGCCTGTGTTTGTGCTTAGTGCTTATGAGTGTGTGTTAGAGGGCGCGCGCGCGCGAATGAGAGAGAAAGCTTTGTCTGTGTGTGTGTGCTTGGTGCTTGGTGCTGTGCGTGTGTGTGTTTATACAGACAGCTTGTATATCCCCCTTTAGCGGGATCGGGCGCGGCGGATAGTTAACGGGGCGGGTCGGGCAGCGGGACATCAAGTGCTTAATATAAGCGGGAGCGGTCGGGTTCCGGCTAAAACCTGGCGGGTGCGGGCGGGAGCGGGATTCAAAATTTAGTCCCGCGCAGATCTCTAATGTGAAGTTTCAGCTCAAAACACCACATACAGAATGTTTTATAATCCTTTGAAACTGACGCTTTTATGATTTGATCCTAATTGTGCTGTTTTGGTGACTGTCGCTTTAAATTCAAATGAGACTGTGCTCTTTTAAAAAGAGGGCGGAGCTACAGATGTCTTAGTGTCAGCATAGTGGCAGATTCCAAAAATCAAAAAACGGCTCAGATTCGTTTTTCAATATCTGTTTCTAAAATAAAAATCCAATGACCAAATATACAGTGACCCTCTTTAAACTATTTTAAGGTCAATGAAATTAGCCCCCTTAAACATTTTTTTCAGAACAAACCACTGTTATACCATGACATGCCTAATTACCCTAGTAAAGTCTTTAAATGTCACTTTAAGCTTAGTACTAGTATCTTGAAAAATATCTAGTCAAACATTATTTAAACACTCTACAATATTAATACTCAGTGGGTAAACACACATTATGCAGATGCAAACTTTTATTTTGGATGCCATCAATCGTTGGAAAGCGCTAGATCATTGCTCAGTCTCAGTTCTCAAAGTTCATCTACTGTACATAAATGCATTCGAGAGCAAAACAAAACCCCAAACAAGCACAACAAAAGCTTCTTACCATCATAGCCTGACTCTAAAAGCCCGAACTGCTCCAAAACCTTAACAAAGACCACGACTACAACCAGGACGGCAATCATCTCCAGTCCCTCCAGGTTCATCATGCTGTCTGAGTCAGGTCATGGTCTGACCGCCGCGCAGGACAGACGGACAGATCGAGCATCATTCAGACCTGCTGCATCTCCCAAAAACACAGCAGAGCAGAGAATAGAAGAGGGGCGGAGAGACAATTTAAAGATGAGGAGAAAAAAAAGAAGGAGGGACCGCTGAGGAAATCGATGAATGATGACGATAAAAAAAATATATGTCAAATAAAAAAAGGTCTGGAGAGAAGCGGAGGCTGAAGTTAAGCTTTGAATGCGAATTATCTTGCTCATACAGACGCCTGATGGCAGCTGATAACAGTACATGTGGAGAAGTGACACACGCACACACGCACAAACACACACACACACACACACACACACACACACACACACACACACACACATACAGTTGAAGTCAAAATGATTAGCCCTCCTTTTTTTATATATATACATTTCCTAAACGATGTTTAACAGAGCAAGGAATTTTTCACAGTAATTTCTGTAATATTTTTTTCTTCTGTAGAAAGTCTTATTTGTTTTATTTCGGCCAGAATAAAAGCATTTTTTGATTTTTTTTTAAACCATTTTGGGGTCAGTATTATTAGCCAGATTATCGGCAGTAGGGCTGCACGATTCTGGCTAAAATGTGAATCACGATTTTTTATTTTTTTTTTTTGCTTAAAATCAAGATCACGATTTTTTCTCACGATTCTTTAGATGTAAAATAAAGGTTAATATGAGAAGGCTATTGTTATTGTTAATTCTCAAACATATCATCACCATGGAATATTAAGGTTCTCTCTGCGTTCAGAATGATTTTGAGATATTGAGCTTCAAAGATTTTGCAATCCATATAGCAAACAGTATGTGTGCAACATTTGTTTTCTAAAGACTTAAAATGTAAACAATACGTTGTCATTTAATAAGAATTTGTCAATAACTAAATTTTGGCTAAAATGTCAGATAGAACCTTATAACTCTAAAGTGATGATATGGTAAAACAACACTAATTGTCATGATCACCAGCGATCTCTAACCACCAGAGGTCACTGGAAAACATTCACACTCATAGAACTACAAATCTGCTTGTAAATGGACTACATATTCAGTCATGCCACACACACACACCTGCTCCAAGTCTCCACTGATTACACTCGCACAGCTGAAGCTGCTCAAGGACCATAAATACTGCACAAACACCATTGCTGAGTCTTGTTATCTGTAAAATAGTACTACAACACGTTTTCCTAGTCTTGTTCTTCCGTGTTTTGACCTTAGCCTTGTTTACCTTTTGTCTCTATCTGCCTCCTGCCTTCTGACCTCTCGCCTGTTATTTCTTGGAGTAACGATTGATGACCAACTAAACTTCTCTGACCACATCTCTAGAACTGCTCGATCGTGCAGATTCGCACTCTATAACATCAGAAAGATCCGACCCTTCTTATCTGAACATGCAGCTCAACTCCTTGTTCAAGCTCTTGTTCTCTCCAAACTGGATTACTGCAACTCTTTGCTAGCGGGGCTTCCAGCTAACTCTATCAAGCCTCTTCAGCTCTTCAGAACGCAGCAGCATGAGTGGTCTTCAATGAACCTAAACGAGCACATGTCACTCCGCTGCTCATCCGTTTGCACTGGCTGCCAGTTGCTGCTCGCATCAAATTCAAAGCTCTGATGTTTGCTTACAAAGCGATTTCTGGCTTTGCTCCTTCTTATCTGCTCTCACTTCTGCAGATCTATGTGCCCTCCAGAAACTTACGTTCTGTGAATGAACGTCGCCTCGTGGTTCCATCCCAAAGAGGGAAGAAATCACTTTCCCGAACTCTCGCATTCAGTCTGCCCAGTTGGTGGAATGAACTCCCTAACTGCATCAGAACGGCAGAGTCACTCGCTGTTTTCAAGAAACGACTAAAAACTCAACTATTTAGTCTCCACTTTCCTTCTAATCTGCAATTGCCTCTCTGGATATACCACTAACTGTACCCCCCAAAAAAAATTTACTAATACTTTCCTTCTTAGACTTTACATACCTGAAACTTGTCTACAGCACTTATTCATTGGTGCTCTTATAGTTGTGCAAATTGCTTCCTTGTCCTCATTTGTAAGTCGCTTTGGATAAAAGCGTCGGCTAAATGACGAAATGTAAAATTCAAATGTACTTCGACTACAATTCTGGACTGTCTTCATATATCTGTTTGCACCTGTGTTGACCATTGCTTGCCCGACCACTGACTAAACCTGCACGTGGATCCAAACATCTGTTGTCAGTGCCACTCCCCGTGTTACACTAATAATATTAAGCCTATGTGTAGCTCGACTGTTGCTTAAATTGCTAAATTTTGTACATTCATTATGGTGGACTTGAACACACTTTCAATATGACCTGTTTGTTAATTCAAAGTAAAATGATGACATCAGAATACAACTATTCATAACTATAAAGTTGAATTATTATGGTTAAGACATGTGTTTGTCATTGTCAGCATTATTAGACCATTTGTTTTCACTGGTAAAATCAGATATTGCTTTATATTCAACATTACGCGTGTATTCTCGGCAGCTCGTGGTCAGCTCACGTGTGATTTTGCGACGGCAAATAAATCATTATATGAGACAGAAATTAGATTACTGGGTGAATTATACCTTATAGATACAGCATGTGACACTTTTAAGGCCATTTGACACTGAATTAAGATCGTGTGTAGGGTTGAATCGAGATCGTGATCTTTTTTTGATTAATAGTGCAGCCCTATTCGGCAGTATAAGACACTTTATGGATTTCGGACATGACGTTAAACAACTAGGATGTATTGAGGAAGAATACATCCCCTTTGCAGGGCAAGAGGGAAGTCCGAGTTCAGGTAGGTCTCGAGAACTCCCCAGCTTGATAATGTTGGAAGTAGATTATAATGCTGTGAAGTGTCTATGCTGTCAATTTAGATTTGTCAATTTACTTATGTTACATAAGAGCCCGGTGAAAACACAAGGAGAACATGCCAACTCCGGACAGAATCGCCAACCTGGCCAGGTAGTGTCCGAGCCAGTGACATTTTAGATGTGTGGCCGTGGTGCTAACCACTAGACCTCCATGCCTTGACAAGGAAATGGGAGGAGTAGGGGTGGAAGGGGGAATTCTTCAAGACGAAGATGGCTGAAATAAGATACTGTGGTTATTTATAATGGTTAAGGAGTCGTCTGATTGGTAAATCAGTGTTAGCTAATGTGGACCAGGGGTCCGTTCTTCGTACGTGGATTACTCAGTTAGCTGGATTTGGATATTGACGATTTGACACGATCCAGGATCGTTTCGTTCTTCAAAGCTGATCCGAGAGTTGTTGTCATAGCAACAGTTCTGGTAGATCAAACCTGATCGGGAGCAGGTTCAATTCATATAAACAGGATTAGATCGGCTCAGTATAAGCAAAGGTAATAGAGAAAGTATGTTCCCAATTCTGATTTTCTTACAGTAGTAGTTATACACTTGGGAAAATGGTACATATTTTAAACTATATATATATATAAAGTTATAGTCATTAATAATATAAATTAAGTTATACATATTAATAAAACTTACACAATCTGCACCCTCGAAATGAAAGTACAAAGACTGCCACCTGGTGGTGCAAAGAGAAAACTTATTGATATTAACTTTTTAGATCGCTTTAGTACAAATTGTGTATAATAGAAATGCAAAATATGTGACTTTTTTTAAAGCAATAATACATTTATGCAGTCATGAACATGTTTTGATAGTTAATATGACGGTGATTTGATGCTTCACAAAAGTTGCAGACGCCTTTACCAATATGAAAACGCTTTTTTTAAACAACCAGTTATTCTTTACACCGATTAAAAAACGGCTACTATAATAAAGAAAATCTTTTCTAAATGTAGAACTAAATACACTGATTTGCATTAAAATACATGATGAATACTCTTGACACATGAAAGCGTAAAGCCTGCAGCTCACAACAACTGTGGAAGGTTATTGCGTGTCATATTTAACAAACCATTTACTGCTAATTTGATGTAATTTTGCTCACATGGATAATTGAATATTAATCAGATGATGTCATTACACTGCTGTGCCGTCAGCCAATCGTTGCATTGCTGATCATGATTTCGAGGATCGATAGATCTGTCCTTCACAACACACGCAGCGATCTCAGATCAGTTTATCCAGACATTCTAATCTAATTCACGAACTCGTTTGAAGAACCAAATTAGCGAGAGATCAGTTATCAAGATTAAAAGATCCAGGATCTGCCAAAAAATCTTAGATCATTTAAGCGAGGTACGAAGAACGGACCCCTGGTGTTATCAATCATAAGCGCGTGCTCCTTTTGAAATCAGTTTATAAATAAACTTCACTTAGTGTTTAAAAGTATTAGGAAACTCATAAAGCCACTTTAGGGAGGGTAAACTGTGAGTACATTTAAATTTTTGAGTGAACTCTCCCTGTAAGAGCTGTTTTTGTTAGCTTGTTTGTTTAATTAAGAGGAAAGAACACAGCAAACATTTTCATATTCATCTTTAACAATGTAAACAGCTTCCGGGTGTTTCAAATGTCTTTTTATCACCTTCTTTTTAGTGAAGAATGAAAAAAGTGAAGCATGAATGTGTGAATGTTTATTTATTTATTTTTTATTGTATGCCCATATTCACAAAACATTAACATCAAAATGTTGTAGCATAAAGAGAATGTACAGTCTTGAGAGTGAAAGTAAAAGAGAAATTAATGTAAAAAATAAAAAAATAAAATATATAGGTGAAAAATAATTAAAAGTACAATTACATCATCTTAGAGTAGGTTATAACAAAAAAATGTAAATGAATGTCAAGGATGTTGTGTTAATTTAAGAGAGCTCTTTTATGTACTCCCAAAGGGGAGACCAAATTGACCAAAATCTATCAGATTTTTTATGTTTGTCATAGGTAAGTTTTTCTAATGGTAGCCATGTAGCAATCTGTGATATCCACATTTTAAAAGATGGAGCTTGTGATGCAGACCAGAGTAGCAAAATACATTTTTTAGCTAAATATACCAATACAATAAATAACTGGAATGCATCTTTTTCAAACAGATTATTTGCATTAAGATTCAATAAGTACAAAGCTGGGGTCATGTCAAAATTTAGCTTGAGAATATTTTCCAGTACTTTATTTTCTTCCAAAATGGCAAAATTTTGCCACAGTCCCAAAAACTATGAATGAATGTACCTTTATCTTTTTTACATTTGAAACACAGGTCTGTGGCATTGGCAAACATTTTCTTAATACGTATTGGAGTTAAGTAGATCCTGTTAAAAAAATTTAAAATTAAGCTCATGGATCCCAAGAGATGTACACTTCGGGTATATATTATCACATACAATTTCCCAGTCATTTTCTTCAATAGTTTGACCAATATCCTTCTCCCAAACATCTTTAAGTCCTAACCAGGCAGAAGTGCAATTGTTAGACAAAGTGTCATAAATCCTTGTTATCAATCCTTTTAAACAAGCTGAATTC
>NC_141027.1:76435000-76440000 GCF_052040795.2 Danio rerio
TATTTGGGCTGAATTTAAACAAACAAATTAGGTTGAACATTATTAAACCTAATTTGTTTGTTTAAATTCAACACAAATAAATTGTTTGCAACAGTTCTGCATGCAACACTTTTTTTCAATGCAGCTTCGTCCTAATATTCTGTAAAAAAATGATATGACAAAACATCATGACACCGGTACGGTAAAAGTTGGTCACACTTTATTTGCATGGTCCGTTTGTTGAGTTTAAGTTACATTCAGGCGTGAAGCGGACATTTTAAAAGAGTGGGGGACAGCTGTATGAGATCCAAAAGTTTACATTCATATAATTATTAATCATCTGTTTCTAAATGGTCTGTCTCTAAGGGTGCTTTCACACCTGCTTTATTTGGTTCGATTGAATCGCACCGGAGTTCGTTTCCCCTTTTGGTGCGGTTCGTTTGGCCAGGTGAGAATGCAGCAATCGTACTCGAGTGCGCACCAAAAGTGGACCAAATAAGTGTACTGAGACCTGCTTGAAGAGGTGGTCTCGGTACGCTTTCAAACGAACCCTGGATCGGTTCGTTTGTTGTGAGAATATGATCCACACTAAAACAGGTCCTACCGCAAAAAGTACTGCACCTTTTGGACTAATCCAGCTGTCGTAGGCTGATGCCTTAAAATGCATTAAAACACTGTTTTCCAGCCGCGGCCACGCTTCATACTCGAAATGTATAGTTTGTAGGGATGCACCGAATATTCGGCAACCGAAATTATTCGGCCGAAAATAGTCAAAAAAGCCCTTTCGGTGTTCGGCCGAATAAGTAAAAAGGCCGAATAAATTTTGCCGAACAATGACGTTTTTAATGCCGCGATCAAAAAGTAACCCGCGTAGAGTGAGAGGCGCGCGCTTTATGCAGCAAACATGTCAGCAGTGTGGAAGCGCTTTAAAGTGTAAGAGAAAGAGGCAAAAACGGCCGTTTGCAGACACTGTTCTGCTGAATTTTCCAGAGGAACTTTCTCTCTCTTCTCGCCCCCTTTGAGCAGATAACAAGAGAGATAAGCTCATCTGTGGCAGACGTCATACATTTACTTGCAGCACTAAAGCGTCTTTTAAACAAAGAGGCTGAAACAGACCACGGAGTGAAAACAGCTAAAAGTGCGCTCTTAGAAGCTGTCAGCGCACTATTTAGTCAGGCGGACTAAGAAAACCAACTTTCGCCATATAAAATATCATTACTTGGATATGGGGAAAAAGCTGCGCACACGAGAAATGATCCAGGCCGAGTTGGACTTGGGAAAGCCGCTAGGTATTGGAGACGGACGGTCAGGTGATGCACCGCGCAGAGAGTAACGGGCACGTACTACAGATGAGCCGCGACTGTTTAGTGCTGCATCTCATGTCATCGATGAGAAGAGGAACCGACTTTCATGCGAGACAGCAGAGAAGCTACTTTTTATAAAGAAGAACCTGCCACTTTTCCTGAAGAAGTAGGCTAAGTAGGCTTATGTCTAGGACAGTTATTCATTTGTTGTCATCCACATTTTTTGCACTATTCAATGCACATTTGTTGTTGTAGACAGTTACATTCTTTCAGCAGTCAGTTATAGGCCTAACATAGGCTATTCAAGAAGGGGGGCTTCAAAGATGGCCAAATAAAAATATTTTTTTATTTTACTAATTTATTTATTTTAAGTTATATTGTGCTTTGTTTGTATATTATCTGCTGGAATGTTAAAAAATGTTTAGTGTTAAATAAATATTTTTGAAATTGTATTTTTGTTATTTGATTTATTTCTCTGAAAAGCAACACAAAATAATAAAAAGCTAATTTTTACTATTTAATTATTGTAATGGTGAAAAAATTGGCAAACTAAATGGAAAAAAATGCAAAACACCGCATTCGGTATTCGGCCTTCGGCCAAGAATTTCATTATTATTCGACTTCGGCTTCGGCCAAGAATTTCATTTCGGTGCATCCCTAATAGTTTGTCTAAAGCAGGCATACAATCTGTCAGCGCAGTCGTCCCTCCAGAGTAAAAGCAGCATTTTGTGTCTGCCGGTTTTGTTTATTAGCGGGAGTTCATTGGCATTTTCCCACACGTGAATTCTAACCAATCAATAAGCAGTTTAGGAAATAGGTTCAACAACATCTGGCCAATGAGAGATGTGGATTTTGTCAGATGACTGCATTTTGGTTTGTTTCAACTGGTTTGGACCAAAGCCAGCAGTGTGGTGTGAAAACCACCCAAAGACGGCAGAAAATGCAACAATGTATCATTTGTTGCCCTCGGTCCACGGATGGTCTACAGATGTGAAAACACCCTTAAAGTGAGGGGTACGTATCCCCCCCGTGCCCCCGGTTTCTCCGCCCCTGGTTTCATTGAATCTACATGCCAAGTGATTCTCATTACATTATAAGTAGACTGTTAGGTTGGTTTCTTATAGTATTGGTTTCTTATAAGTTCCTTATAGTAAATTAAATGCCTACTGAAGGCAGATATTAAGCAGATAGTCTACTAATACTTAAATGGACCATCAAAATAAAGTGTTACCTAAAAGTTCAGCTAATTCAATTTTAAAAATTAGGTCTGCAAGAATATTTTTACTGTGTATAAGTACTGCAGAATTAATTCGAGTTATTTACATTTATTAAAGCAGCGGTTTGCTGCCGGGTGTGATGCGGCTGTGATGAGAATCAGCACCTCCAAGTACAAGTCCATGGTGCTCCACTGGAAAAAGGTGCTTTGCCATCTCCAGGTTGGAGGAAAGTCCTTTCACCAGGTAGAGAAGTTCAAGTATCTCGGGGTTTTGTTTACGAGTAAGGTAAGGATGGAATGTGAGATTGGGGCAGATTAGTGCATCGGCAGCAGTAATGCGGTCCATCTACTGGTCCCTTGTGGTAAAGAAGAAGCTAAGCCGAAAGGCAAAGCTCTCGATTTACCGGTCAATCTACACCAGGGGTCACCGAACTTGTTCCTAGCAGATTTTAGTTCCAACCCTAATCAAACACACCTGAATGAGCTAATCAAGGTCTTACTAGGTATACTTGAAACACCCAGCTAGATGGGTTGAAGCAAGCTGGAGCTAGACCCTGTCAACGATCTGCAGGTGCGAAGAAATCTACTTAATCAAAAATAAGTAACAGAAATAAAAAAAAAAATAAATAAATAAATACATGGACATGTAACAATATAGTATAACACCAGTCGTTTATATTTTAATACTGTGTATTGAATTATTAGTCCCCCGTATATTTTTTGATAACTAATTTCTAATAACTGATTTATTTTATCTTTGCCATGATGACAGTACATAATATTTGACTAGATATTTTTCAAGACACTTCTATACAGCTTGAAGTGACATTTAAAGGCTTAACTAATTAGGCAAGTTAGAGTAATAAGCCAAGTCATTGTATATGATGGTTTGTTAAGTAGACAAAAAAAATCTATCACTTAAGGGGGCTAATAATATTAACCTTAAAGTGCTTTTAATAAAATAAAAACTGCTTTTATTCTAGCCAAAATAAACAAACAAGACTTTCTCCAGAAGAAAAAACATTGTAGAAATTACTGTGAAAAATTACTTGCTGTCAAACATCATTTGGGGAAAAGTAAGTGAATAAATAAGTAAATAAGTAAGCAAAAAAAATAAATAAATAAACAAATTAAATAGCAACAAACATTATTGTCCCTTGAAACTATGCCTTACACTATTCTTTATCCATGTAGTAAATACTGGAGGTAAAAGAAAGAAAAAAATGAAGTCACTGTTTATTTGTCAAGCATCTACAGGCAGATGTAAAACTGTATGTAGCATTTACCTTCAATACAGCGGGATGGAAATGAATTATTCCCGCTCTGTGGTCCCTGATCAGCTTTACACTGGATTCTTAACAATTGATGAATGAAGCTCTGCAGGCTGTCAACAATAATGAAAATCTGCCATAATATTCTAAGACACAAAGAGCCAAACAACAAGTGTTATTATTATTATTGGTGTAGGGTGGCACGGTGGCTCAGTGGTTAGCACTGTCACTTCACTGCAAGAAGGTCACTGGTTTGAGCCCCGGCTGAGTCGGTTGGCATTTCATTGTGGAGTTTGCATGCTCTCCCCATGTCAGCGTGGGTTTCCTCTGAGTGCTCCGGTTTCCCCACAGTCCAAAGACATGCGGTTTAAGTGAACTGAGTAAGCTAAATTGGGCATAGTGTATGAGTGTGAATGTGAGTGCACAGTATATGGGTGTTTCCTTGTTGCGACTGAAAGGGCATCCGCTGCTTGAAACATATGCTGAAATAATTGACGATTCATTCTGCTGTGGCGGCCTCTAAAAAATCAGAGACTAAGCGGAAGGAAAATGAATGATTGAATACTTGTGCAGACACTAAAATAAAATAAAGTGAATGAAAGTCAGAATTGATCAGCAACAAAAAGCACTTGTTCAAGACAAAATCATGAGCCCTGTTTTGAAATTTTAATAATTTTTTTCAAATATTTCCCAAGTGCTGTTTAACACAGAGAATAAGACATATTTAAACATAATTGTTCTAATAACTCATTTCTTTTGTCATTGCCATGATGAGAGCACATCAAATTGTAGTTATTTTAGATATTAGTATTTAGCTTACAGTGCAATTTAAAGGCTTAGGCTTATTAGATTAAATTTAGCTTAATTATGCAATTCACTGGACATTAGTGCTTTGTTCTGCATAGCCAATCGAAATATTAGCAATGCATTTATTATAATATTAATAATAATATTTGTACTTTAATATATGTACTTTAATTTTAAATAGTAATATATAAAGGGAGATAATAATATTGACCTTTTTATTTGTTTAATATTGAGCATTTTTATTTTGTTTTTACAAAGGAATGATCTTTGTAAATTAAGTAATCTTTGCTCTGTATACAATTTCACAGGAGGACTAATCATTTTGTCTTCAGCTGTACAGTATGTAAACTCTAATTTTTGTTTTGTTTTTCCACACTGATCTGGTAGATTTGGTGCAAAAGGGCTTTGCTGCCACCAAGTGAC